>NC_035434.2:155828834-156128834 GCF_002127325.2 Helianthus annuus | reverse complement strand
TGATGGTAGGCTGTACTAAAATTTAATTGCGTGCCCAAAGATTATTGGAAACTTTTCCAAATATGAGATGTGTACCTAGTATCTCTGTCAGAGATAATAGACACAGGTACGCCATGTAGAGATACAATCTTATCTACGTACAATTGGGCTAACATGTCGGAGCTATAAGTCTCCTTAATGGGTAGGAAATGTGCTGACTTAGTCAACCTATCGACTATCACCCATATTGTATCATTTCCTTTCCTTGTCTTTGGCAACTTGGTGATGAAATACATCGTCACCATTTCCCACTTCCACTCGGGAAGTTCAGGCTGTTGCAGCAAACCTGACGGCTTCTAATGTTCGGCTTTGACTTGCGCACATGTCAAACATTTAGCTACATAGGTGGCTATAGACTTCTTCAAGCCTATCCACCAAAAGTTTGCCTTTAAATCCTGGTACATCTTGTCCGCTTCAGGATGAACGGAGTATTTGGAACTGTGGGCTTCCTGGAGGATGACATCTCGAAGTCCTCCATATACTGGAACCCATATCCGCCCATTTAACCTTAAAATTCCATCCTTGCTACAGGATAACTGTTCTTCAGTTACTCCTAGCTTTTCATTTGGGTAGTTAGCTTCCAGCACAGCTTCCTTCTGTGCAGCTAGCAACCTTTCATTCAAACTATTCTTTACTTCAATGCTCTTGGCATTGATCCTTATAGGCTTCACCCTTTCCTTTCGACTCAAGGCATCAGCGTGCCATGCCAGGATGGTATCTTATCTCACAATCATAATCGTTGAAATTTTCCATCCATCGTCGCTGCCTCATGTTCAAATCCTTTTGGTTAAACAGATGCTGGAGGCTCTTATGATCAGAATAGATCACAAACTTGATACCATATAAGTAGTGTCTCCATAGCTTCAGTGCGAATACAACGGCACCCAACTCCAAGTCATGGGTGGTGTAATTCTTTTCGTGCACCTTTAACTGACGTGAAGCATAGGCAATAACCTTGCCTTTCTGCATAAGTACACATCCCATCCCGATGTGTGATGCATCACAATATACCACAAACTCCTCTGCTCCATCAGGCAATGTCAACACAGGTGCATTGCTTAGCTTCTGCTTAAGGATATCAAAGGCTTCTTGTTGCTTCGGTCCCCAGTCAAACTTAACCTTCTTCCTAGTCAGTGAAGTTAGGGGTGCAACAATCCTTGAAAAATTTTCAATGAAACGCCTGTAATATCCTGCCAGTCCCAAGAAGCTGCGAATTTCTGTGGGTATCTTCGGCTCTTGCCAATTCATGACAGTTTCCACCTTAGCGGGATCCACTTGGATACCGCGCTCGCTAACCATATGTCCAAGAAATTGGACTTCTCGAAGCCAGAATTCACATTTAGAGAATTTGGCGTAAAGCTTCTCCTGTTGAAGTAGTGAAAGAATACATCGAAGGTGCTCCTCATGACCAGCTTGGTTCCTTGAGTAGATGTGGATGTCGTCAATGAAGACGATAACAAATTTGTCCAAGTATGGTTTGCAGACACGGTTCATGAGATCCATGAATGCCGCTGGTGCATTAGTGAGCCCAAAAGGCATCACTAGGAACTCGTAGTGACCATAACGGGTTCTAAATGCAGTCTTGTGAACGTCTTCATCTCTAACCTTCAGTTGGTGATAGCCTGACCTCAGATCGATCTTAGAGAAGTAGCTTGCCCCTTGAAGTTGATCAAACAAATCGTCGATCCTGGGTAATGGATACCTATTCTTGATAGTGACCTTGTTAAGCTCACGGTAATCGATGCACAGACGCATCGATCCATCCTTCTTCTTGACAAATAAGATTGGTGCTCCCCAAGGATATGAACTAGGTCTAATGAAACCTTTGGCTAGCAATTCATCCAATTGCGTTCTCAATTATTTCATCTCTGTTGGTGCCAATCTGTAGGGTGCTCTTGCAACTGGTGCTGCTCCAGGGATAATGTCGATTCTGAATTCTACTTGCCTATCTGGTGGTAAACCAGGTAGTTCTTCTGGAAAGACTTCAGGGTATTCAGAAATGATGGGGATATCCTCGATCTTGGGCTTCGGCTCATCAATAGTCACTTGTGCCATGTAGATGACACAACCCTTCTTCAAACACTTTGAGGCCTTGAGCATAGTCACATGCTCAAGCAGTATATACTGGGTATCTCCCTGGATGGTAAGTGATTCACTCGACGGAGTCTTGATCACCACTTGCTTCTTATTGCAGACAATCTGGGCCTGGTTATGAGACAACCAGTCCATGCCTAGGACTATGTCAAAACCGGCTAACTTCAACGGAAGTAGGGACAACGGAAAAGAGTGGTTCTTAATGGATATAAAACATCCATCTAATACGGTTGAGGCGGTTTCTAAGGTACCGTCTGCTAATTCCACCTCATATTTCACACTTAATGTTTTGACAGGTATATTCAGCAATTTGCAAAACTTATTATCTACAAATGATTTATCAGCTCCTGAATCAAATAGCACTCTTGCATAAACATCATTTATAAGGAAGGTACCTGTGATTACTTTGTCGTCCTGCACAGCTTCCTTTGCATCCATCCTGAAGACCCTAGCATTGGTCTTCTTTCCTTCATCAGCCTTCTTTGCATATTTCGGGCAGTTTGTCTTAATGTGCCCCTTTTCGTTGCAACTGTAGCATGTTGCGTCTTTCAGCTTCTTGCACTCTAGGGTTTTATGTTCCGTAGATTTGCAATTCCCACAAGGCCTCAACTGAGACTGGGATTTTGAGTTAAGTCTGCACTTCCCAAAGTGGTATTTTTGACAAGTCTTACACTTGGGCTTATCTCCAGATTAATGCCCATCCTTCTTAGAACTAAATCCCTTCCGGTGGTCATTGTTTCCTCGGTGCTTCTTGTTTGACCGACGTGAATTGTCATCATCATCATGATTCCTTTTCTCGGCATCCTTGTTCCTCAGTGATCTCCGCCTGACCGCGTCCAACGTGAGGGATAAGGATATGTCAGCTACTGACCTGAATGTAGCTGGCCGAGAGGCTTTTACACTTGCCTTGATCTCCGGGGCTAAACTCCCGATAAAACGAGCTATCCTTTTGGGTTCCGGGGTTACCAGATACGGAACCAATCTTGACATCGTATTAAAGCTTGTAATGTAAGCTTGGCAGTCTAGATTCTTCATGACCAATGACAGAAAGTCCGACTCAATTTTCTCAACCTCATGCTGAGGGCAGTAGTTCTCTCGGATGAGGGCAACAAATTGTTCCCATGACATACTGTATAGTGGAATCTTCCCAGCAGCTTGAATCAATGATCTCCACCAGGCTAAGGCCTCACCCTTGAACGACTGAGACACAAACTTTACTATGTCCTTCTCAGCACACCTGCTGATATCAACCACTGTGTCCATCTCATCTAACCAAGTCATGCAGTCTATTGCTCCTTTCTCCTGCGTAAAATCCTGGGGCTTACATGAAACAAAGTATTTGTAGGAGCAACCCTTATCATGGGGTCCTTGATTCGCAAAAATACCTTGAGATGGGACACTATGATGGTTTGAAGAGTGACGATCGCCATCATCTTTCTTTGGTTCTTCCTTCTTGGAGGGAGGCTTGCTATGCGCCCCAGAATGAGTCTTGGGCTTAGAATGCGGTGCGGATAAAGTCCTGCTCCGAGTACCGCTCGACTCGCTATACTGCCTATCCAAGGCTTTTGAAACAACATTGTCTATTAACGCTTGCAGTTCGGCACTTGTTATATTAACCCGAGCATCATTCTGATTTTCCTTTGGGTGACTATTTATTTCATCCGAATCAGCCATTGTATCTTGAACTGCAACATAAGATATCGGCAAAAAAAAAATTTTTACTTGGGAGTTTAATATGGAATTGTCTTTTTATGGCAATTCGTTAACCATGGAAAACATAGTCCATATTTGGTTAATTTGTTACTCACATTTATTTAGGATTTTAAGGTAATTTATCCTAATTATAAACAATATTATTAGTGGCACAAAAGCCTAGTCACAGGGACGTTCTAAATTATAAGCCATGATTTCAGATGGTCAAGGCATGAAGGTTTGAACATAGTTCTCTACCCTTTTCTGACAGGGAGTCATAGGCTACTACTGTCTTTTGTCTTATATGACAATGAGTACGGCCCGTAGGCACTATACTACCAACATATGATCATCTTATTTGATGATTTAAACCCATGATTTATATATCATTAGGTTAGGTTTAGGAATCTTTTGAAGAATCCTTATATAAGAATGACGTGTGTGATTTTTAACGAATCACATCCGCCAGGAGTGTTAACGTATTTGCAGATGTTAACAGAGATTTGAATCTTTTAATCAGGTCTTACCATCTTGGCCAGGTCTTAAAATGACACGAAGGCTAGGTTATACCGTTAAGATTCTTAACTAATATTTGGTAGGCAAATTATTTTAAAAGGAATGATTTTGGATTATTTATTTCATATATTTATGCATATAATAACAAAAATGAAATTTATAAACTTAACATTCCATTAAACATAAAAAGGATTACACACTGCCCTAAACGAGACTTTTTAAATAGACTAATTACCTATGCAGAGGTTATACTAGAAAACAAGTCCACGCAGGGACCAATACTAGGATAGATGTCCACACAGGGACTGAAAGACAAGTCCACGCAGGGACCAAAGACAAGTCCACGCAGGGACTGAAAAGACAAGTCCACGCAGGGACTAAATACACATATAAATGTCCACGCAGGGACTGAATACACATATAAAAGTTATTTTATTACATCAGTTTAACAAACACATTTTAAGTCTGTTATGTTATCAGATACTAATTATGAATTTTTTGATGGTGATGTTGTAGGTTTTTTTCTTAAATTATTAACTTGATGATTTGTTGCTATGTGTGGCTAAGATGATAAAACACTGTTATTAGCACTTTATGTTTTAAATTTGGCCAATTAGATTATGTGTTAAATTATAGTCCTTTAAGTCATTGTTCCATTTTCTTGAATTCTATCTAATTTTTTAAAGAACTTCAATAACAAATAGTGGTTTGAACATCTGTTTGCCTTTTGGTCAATAGTTAATGGAAACCCATGTTAGGTTCAACAGTGTTTTGAAGAGGAAAACTGTGTTAGAAGATAGTAGATCTTAACAAGTTAAAGATCTGTTAAGGCTTAAACAGATGTTTGGCATTTAACAAATGTTTGTCCTTTTATATCTGATGTTTGGACTTAAACAGTTGTTTGACCTTAAACACATGTTTGACCTTAAACAGATGTTTTGCCTTAAACAGATGTTCTTCTTCTATATCAGATATTTGGACTTAAACAGATGTTTGACCTTAAACAGATGTTTGGCCTTAAACCAAACATCTGTTTAAGCTCAACATCTGTTTAACTATTTGTCAATATCTTATTGACTTTTGGTTAACATCTGTTTCAAATTTGGTCAACACCTTATTTTGTAAAAGAGGTACAAAAACAAAGATTTTTTCAAAATTCCAAATCACCCTATCATGTAAGTGCATTGATGTAAAAGTGGAAATGATATTATTCATATGGTCCTGTTGTGCTTTTGTTTGTCCTCTAATATGAGTTCATGATCTAATCCGGTGATTTGGCGATATTGATGTTGAATCGAATGAGATGGTTGATGTAACGTGGTCGTATTACAAACAAATAATAATTAATTAATCTAAATAACTTTCTCGAGCCCGGGAAGCAATCCCGGGTAAAAACCTAGTTAAGTTATAAATGGAAACTTTGTTGCCTTCATTCCCAAAAGGAAGGTTACATTTGTGCACAACTCATTTTAGTGCTTATTGTCGTATTTACATAATATAAATTAGCAACAGATTGTTGCATTATGTTGTTGTACCTCAAGTATGGGGTTATTTTCAAAAAAAAATTGTGTTTTTTCACTTTTAACCCAAAGGTTTTCATCTTTTCTATTTTAACCCTTTTAATTTGTTTACTTTTAACTCAAAACTTTTCATCTTTTATAATTTAACCCATAACTTTTTTATTTACAACTTTGGTCCACCATACTTTTTATCTTTCGCAAGTTTTTCGTTTTACGTTTCGTTCTAAAATTTGCGAGTTAATACGTCGCAACGTGCGTGTGTGGTTAACGTTTTTGGTCTATTTTTACGCATTTGACATGTATGTCGCAACGTGTCTATTTTCCCCCTTTGGCAAGTTCGTCGCAACGGGCGGATCCTACATCGACTTAGTTATTCTTTTCTACGTTATTTTGCGAGTTAACACGGCGCAACGTGCGTGTATGGTTGAACGTTTTTATGTCTATTTTTTTCCATTTAACAAGTTTGTCGCAACGCGTTGGTCCTACTCGACATAGTTATTTTTTTATATGTTATATGTTTCAATCTTATTTCTTCGCATTAACACGCCGCAACTTCAGTGTTCGTGGTCGCTACTAGCGGTGACATTGATGTTATTTGACATAGTTTTAGGCCCCCGCCGCAACGTGGGGTACTTAATTCTAGTTATTTGTTAATTTTGATTTGTCATCAGGAATTACTCTGGTTTACAATATACATTAATTGCTATTTTGTCCCTAGTTCAGTTTTATTAGATTAATCACCTTATTATGTATGTATTTTTGTGAAATTAGTTGCTTTCCTTTTGTTAATATGTTATAAACTTTTACAAATATTGTATATTATTTTTCATTTTTGATTTGCTTAAAGAAAGGAAAAAAGGGTTATTTCGAAAAAGAAACAACTAAAGCTACAATGAACTTTAAAACTAGTGTTCATGTTTAGTAAGAATAATACTTTATCATCAACGAATACGGGTTTACTGGTATTTATTTGTTTTAACAGATACATATAGATGTAATGACAATTTAAAAATAAATACTTATAAACACTAAATAAAAATTAGGGAATATCTCACAGAATGGTAACCAAGTTTTAAGAGTGTTCTAATTAGGTCACTCATAAAAAAAAATTGTTCTATTTAAATCATTGAAGTTTATTTTATGTGCTAATCTATTATATATAATAAATGAAAGTTATTTGGGCCACGTGTCACTTAATTAGGGCATCCTCGGTTCTCTTTTCCCGCCCAACAGTACCACTGCCCTTTTCCTTATATAATCTCTCTTCTCACTTCTCCCCTTTCTTTAAAAATGCCCAGGGTTCCTTCTCTCTCTATATTCCGCCGATTCAAATTCAAATTTCACAAACCCTGCAAACCTTAATCTTCTTGCAAACGCCACCATAAAATCTTCTTTTGTTCATCGATTACTTCATCAAAAGGTTTGTTCTTCTTTTTTTTAGTTGAAATACTTTCATCATTTCCTCTTATTTACAATAATCCTAATTTCTACTCGTAATCTAATCATATGGTTCCAAGGTTGTTGTCATCGATTGTCATCAAAGTTGAAATCAGCTTAGCTGCGGATAGATTTCTGCCATAAGCTGGTATGTTTGAATATGTTTAGAAATAAGCGTTTTTTTTCTTAATGGTGATGATATGAGTATAACATCTGTTGATTATTGATGTTTGAGTATGTTCAGCGATTATTCTTTCTGAAATTAGGGTTTCATTTCCAGTTCTCGAGGTATTATCTGTTTGTAACAGCAGTGGTTCAGCATCTACAGTGGATTCAACATCAGGTGCTTGCTATTATTGTTTGATGTTGTTTGTCATTATTGTTTGATGTTGTTTGCTATTATTGTTTGATGTTGTTTGCTATTGTTGTCAAGTAAGGTAAAAATGGCCATTCTAATTACCTGAATATTGCGTATGATATCCTTTTAATTTTAATCGCGCAATAAGTTTTTTGGTTTGTTTCTTTCGTATTTCCTTATGATTTGTATGCTATTACTGTTTGATTTTATATTGATCATCACATTATTGGTGAGTACTCGGGAATATTGGATGGTTTTATTAGTTTTATTTTTGGTATTTTTTGATGCAGTTGAAGGGATCATTTGAGTGAAATCAATGTTGATTTATCAGAAGACGCAGTTGAAGATATCTTAATTAAGGTAATAATTGTATTACATCCTGTTGAAAAATAGAATTGATAAATTTAGGGAAAGTGAGGTTGAAAGATGATAACCCAACAGTGGAGCATTTCATTCTACAGGTTCGTTAAATTAAGGGTATTCTCATATAATTCTTCCTCGATTGATCCAATGAAGTGGCACTTTGGACATCTGTTGTCTTCAAACTTCAAACTTCTTAGATAATAGATGTTTGAAGAACAACAGATTTCCAAAGTGCGGATTCTTTGGAAGCAGCCATGAACCATTATATGAGAATACCTTTAATTTATCGAACCTGTAGAATGAGATGCTCCACCGTTGGGTTATCATCTTTCAACCTCACTTTCCCTAAATTTATCAATTCTATTTTTCAACACGATGTAATACAATTATAAAGACTGATGGTTATAACAGCTGATCATGCTAAGGACTGTTATAATTAACCACTGCTCCTTATAAAGACTGATGGACTTAAATACTGATGAGGCCTATCCACTGATGTAGACAAATCTCTGTTAAAGTTCCATGTGCTAAGGACTGTTATAACTAACCACTGCTCCTTATATAATCATCGTTCCAGTATCATTGTTCCAACATCGTTGTTTCAATGAAGCTTCCCATCACACATCAATCTTTCAATATCGATGTTGCAATATAGTTGTTGCAACATCGTTAAAGGTTGTATGTGCTACCTTCTTTGATGGGAGAGTTATGGTTTCCCTTGATAATGGTATGTGTTTTTGTTTTTGATTTTTACTAAAGTTTTGTTATATGAGTTGTGACTAAATTATGATTATGAATGATTTGCTGCAGATGATGATGATGATGATTGTTCTACTGTTGTGAATGAAGTGGCACTTTGGACATCTGTTGTCTTCAAACTTCAAACTTCTTAGATTATAGATGTTTGAAGAACAACAGATGTCCAAAGTGCGGATTCTTTGGAAGCAGCCATGAACCATTATATGAGAATACCTTTAATTTATCGAACCTGTAGAATGAGATGCTCCACCGTTGGGTTATCATCTTTCAACCTCACTTTCCCTAAATTTATCAATTCTGTTTTTCAACAGGATGTAATACAATTATAAAGACTGATGGTTATAACAACTGATCATGCTAATGACTGTTATAATTAACCACTGCTCCTTATAAAGACTGATGGACTTAAATACCGATGATGCCTATCCACTGATGTAGACAAAACTCTGTTAAAGTTCCATGTGCTAAGGACTGTTATAACTAACCAATGCTCCTTATATAATCTTCGTTCCAGTATCATTGTTCCAACATCGTTGTTTCAATGAAGCTTCCCATCACACATCAATCTTTCAATATCGATGTTGCAATATAATTGTGTGCAACACCGTTAAAGGTTGTATGTGCTACCTTCTTTGATGGTAGAGTTGTGGTTTCCCTTGATAATGGTATGTGTTTTTGTTTTTGATTTTTACTGAAGTTTTGTTATATGAGTTATGACTAAATGATGATTGTGAATGATCTGCTGCAGATGATGATGATGATGATGATGATGATGATGATGATGAAGCTACAGTACTTCCTGCTAAAGTATTTGGTCTTTCCTGCCTTCTTTGTATGTAAAGAAGCATAAAGTTTGTTTTATCGCAGCTTTTGTTGAACAAAGTTAAGTATCAAGTATATGAGGACAGGGCTACTCTTCCACAGCTGAAGAAGTGTTTTCGTATACTGCATGTTGGTTTGTTCACGAGAGATCAGGTTTCTATAAATCCTGCTGGAAATGCATTGAGTACTTCCACGGAGTTCAAGGCGATTGTTGAAGATATACTTTGATGGAGTTTAAAGCTAAAAGCACTAAATTTTAAGCTAAAAGCATTAAATTTTTGCTGTTAGGTTCCTAAATTTATTGGTGTTGTTCTTATATTTTAAATTGTATGTAATTTTGTAAAGTACAATAACAAACAGTGGTTTAACATCTGTTTGCATTTTGGTCAATAGATAATGGAATCCCATGTTTGGTTGAACACCGTTTTTAAGTTAAACATATGTTAAGTGTTAAACAGATGTTTGGCCTTTAACATCTGTTTATGGGCAAACATCTGTTTATATGCAATCATCTGTTTGGTTGATAAATGTTATCACCTCAGTGTTTTATATGTAACAATTTAGTCACAACAATGTTTATATGCAACAGTGTATATCCCAACAGTGTTTATATGTAATAGTATTTATCAAATCCCTACATTGATTTGATCTGTAATATAAACTGAACAGTTGTTTCATTTTTATACTAATAAATAAAATTAAAGTATACTTGGATGATTATTAAGCTCCTGGTTTTGATTGTTTGGGTATAGTACTCTTGAATTTGGACTTTTTTTGCAAACCGATGTTTATGTGCAAACATTTGTTTATGCTCGAAGATTTGTTTAAGGCCAAAAATCTGTTTATGGCTAAATTTCTGTTTATTGGCAATCATCTGTTTAAGTTCAAACTTTTGTTTAAGTCCATACAACTGATATATAAGGTGAAACATCTGCTTTAGCCCCAACATCTGTTTAAAAGCCTGTTACAACCGCTGTGTTGGTTGAAACAGTTGATTGTTAATTCTTATCCACTGCTGAAATACAACCTTTGTTTCTTTAATCTTCGTGTTAACCACTGACTTACCAAATATTAGACGTTTAAAAAACTGTTCGGTATCTACTGATAGGAAAAAATAGCCAATGGTCACTTTTTTGTTCTTGACATCCATTGATATTGACCGTCAACGGTATTCCTAAAAAACAGCCACTGCTCACATTTTTATAATTGATGCCTTGATGGTGTTAATTAGTGATATATTGAAATTATCAAATAAAAACTAGAATTAAAATGAAATTACCGTTTTACCTAATCGTTACATTGCAATGAGATAAGAGTTCCTCCAATATTGTTTTCCTGATGAAATTTAATGTTAAATTAAAAAAAAAAATACTTGATGACTATTTGTTGCAAATCAAATCACTAATTAATGGTAGTTTCTTGAGCTTTAGACTTTTAAAATATGCAAAATATGAATTTCAAACTGACAGTTATTATCTCTTAATTAAAGTTAAAATAAAAATTAGATAAGTCATCATCACAATTGCTTTCAAATCAGATCACTGATAATATCAGTAATTTTGAAATTTTGAAATTTAAATTATGCAAGATGGTAATTTAGAATTGACGTTCTCTTTTTTTTTCCTACTTTGCATATCATTACTAATATTTATTTACTTTAATAAGGAGGGATATAAAGATATACACTACTTACCTTTCAGTTCCCAATAAACATCAGTTCCCAATAACATCATCACAATTGCTTTCAAATCAAATCAGTAATTACTAATAATATCAGTAATTTTGAAATTCAAAATTCAAACTATACATATTTTTATCCTATAAATAAGATATAATTATCTAGTTTCACATTCAAATCTCGCTCGCTCATATATGTGAGTGTATTTTTCTCTCTCGACAGTCTTTATATGTAACAGTATTTATCAAATCCCTTCATTGATTTGATCTTTAATATAAACTGAACAGTTGTTTCATTTTTATACTAATAAATAAAAGAGTTAATTGCCAAAATCGTCCCTGAGGTTTGGGCACATTTGCCATTTTCGTCCAAAATGACACTTTTGTACCATTTTGCCCCCCACGTTTGTAACTTTTTGCCATTTTCATCCAAACCACTAACTTAGTTTATTTTTTCTGTTAAGTTGAAGGATATTTGGATGAAAATGGCAAATATAAACCACAGGGACGATTTTGACAATTTACTAAAACTCTTTTTAATTTCTTTTATTTAGTTAATAAAATCATAATTCACTGAATAACAAATAAATAATATCATGTATTATATAATTCATTGAATAAATAATATTAAAAAAAAAATTAAGGGATTATTAAAATAAATAACAAATAATTCATTGAACAAATATAATTAAAAATAAAAACTTAAATGATTCATGTTATTTTTTTAGATGTAACGACTAATTACAAAATTTTCTTTTCAATACCAACAATGTTTTGTTGTTTTATTTTTCATAAAAGAAACAATATTTTACCCTATTACTAGTTTACCAGATCATTTTTGTTTGTTCTTACTAGATTTATTTAATCTTACTTTAAAAAAAACATATGACTAATTTTAATGAAGGTATAGAAGTCACTTAAAAACTGAAAGCTTAAGTCTTAACCGATCTGGGTAAATTATTACCATTGTTGGTTTTAAGTATTTGATGCATCCATCTCATAAAGTAACATATAATATATTCACATTTTAGCTTTTTAAAAATAACCAGGGGTAGTATCCGTGTATTACACGGGTTGCATAGATATAATTTTATATTTATATACTATAATAATAAAAAAAAGTCAAATCTTAACAAACGATCTGTGCATTTGCACGGGATGAATAAATATAATTTAATCACTTAACACATAGAATTATCAAAATATGTATTTAAAAAATTGAACTTTAATATGCTATTTACTTATGAATTTATTATAATTTTTTTATTAAAAAACAAAATAATTATCTTTTTAACATGAATCCTTTAAGTTTTTATTTTTAATTATATTTGTTCAATGAATTTATTCAATACGTAATTTTATCTACTGAATGAATTATTTGTTATATAATACATGATATTATTTATTTCTTATTCAGTGAATTATGATGTTATTAACTAAATAAAAGAAATTAAAAAGAGTTTTATTAAATTGCCAAAATCGTCCCTATGGTTTATATTTGCCATTTTCATCCAAATATCCTTCAACTTAACAGAAAAAGAAACTAAGTTAGTGATTTGGATGAAAATGGCAAAAAGTTACAAACGTGGGGGGCAAAATGGTACAAAAGTGTCATTTTGGACGAAAATGGCAAATGTGCCCAAATCTCAGGGACGATTTTGGCAATTAACTCTAAATAAAAATAAAGTATACTTGTATGATTATTAAGCTCCTCATTTTGATTGTTTGGGTATAGTATTCTTGAAATTGATCTTTTTTTTTTTTTGCAAACAAATGTTTATGGGCAAACATTTGTTTTAGCTCGAAGTTTTGTTTAAGGTCAAAAATATGTTTATGGCCTAATTTCTGTTTATTGCCAATCATCTGTTTAAGTTCAAAGTTTTGTTTTGAGTCCAGACAACTGATATATAAGGCGAAACATCTGTTTAAGCAACAACATCTGTTTAAAAGCCTGTTACAACCGCTGTTTTGGTTGAAACAGTTGATTGTTAAAACTTATCTACTGATGAAATATAACCTCTGTTTCTTCAATCTTCGTGTTGACCACTGACTTACCAAATGTCAGTGTTTAAAAAACTGTTCGATATCCACTGATAGGATAAAATAGCCACTGGTCACTTTTTTAGTGTTGACATCCATTGATATTGACCATCAACGGTTTTCCTAGAATTAAAATGAAATTACCATTTTACCTAATTGTTATATTGCAATGTGATAAGAGGTCCTCCAACATTATTTTCGTGATGAAATTTAATGTTAAATTAAAAAATAAAAAAAAATACTTTTTGACTATTTGTTGCAAATCTAATCAATAATTAATGGTAATTTCTTGAGCTTTGGACTTTTAAAATATGCAAAATATGAATTTCAAACTGACGGTTATTATCTCTTAGTTAATAGTTAAAGTTAAAATAAAAATTAGAAAAGTCATCATGACAATTGCTTTCAAATCAGATCACTGATAATATCAGTAATTTTGAAATTTTGAAATAAAAAATATGTAAGATGGTAATTTAAAATTGACGTTCTTTTTTTTTCCTACTTTGCATATCAGTTCCCAAAAAACATCATCACAATTGCTTTCAAATCAAATCAGTAATTACTAATTAATATCAAGAATTTTGAAATTCAAATTTCAAACCATATATATTTTTATCCTATAAATAAGATACAATTATCTGATTTCACATTCAAATCTCGCTCGCTCATATATGTGAGCGTATCTTTCTCTCTCAAATGCATCTTTCTTGTGATTTAGCAGCTAATTTCCCATTACACTTCTTTGTTCGAATGTTTGTTGATAATGTTTACATGTTATCGTTCCTGTATCATTGTTCCAACATCGTTGTTTCAATGTAAATTCGCATCCCACATCAACCTTTCAATATCGATGCTGCAATATCATTGTTGCAACATCGTGAAAAGTTGCATGTGTTACCTTTTTTATGGCAGAGATGCAACTTTAAAGTTACATGTCCCATTTTTTTTTTATTTCCGTTAAATCCAAAGTCACATTTTCTTGCGCCAGGAAGATTTTCTTCTTTTAAAGAAAGTATAGATTCGTCCAATATCGTGAAAACTCAGATGTGCAATAAAAATGAAAAAGAGACGTTTGCATTTTAGGTTAGTTTCTTATTCTTATTTGTGTTGTCAGTAATATGGAGTGTGGTGATAGAGACGTGCAGTTTATGGCGATGTTGAAGGATATACATCAAGAGGTTCAGCAATCGATGTAGTGGAAACTAAAGTTTATTAATTCTTGCTGTATTCTTAGATTTGAACTTTAATATTGTTCAGTATGTCATATAATTATTGGACTTTTAGTTTTAAGGTCCTGAATAAATTTAATTTTATGAATCTTTGTTGTGTTTTATTTTTGTTTATTATTTATTGTTTCAGTAATATTTAGATTATGTTGATGTTGATTTGTGTCTGAAGATCTGTTTGATAAGTCAACAGAGGATTAATAGTGTCAAGGATTTGTTTAATGGTCAACCTCTCAAAGGGTTATGGTGTGGTTATAACAGCTGATCATGCTAAGGACTGTTATAATTAACTCCTGCTCCATATAAAGACTGATGGGCTTATTGTCTCATGAGGCCTATGCATTGTTGAAGGCAAAGTCCTGTTAAAGACTAACACTTATGGTGTAGTTATAACAGCTTCTACAGCGGATTCAACTTTAGTATTTATGTATCAGTCCTTCTTATGTAACAGTGTTTAGTGTAGTAGTGGTTCTCTATACTTTATCTCTCGAGACAAACCTATACAAACTCAAAGATGAACCACTGCCCAACAACAAAAGTGGTTCATCATCAACAGTAGATATTCTATCTTTGTTTTTGTTAATAGTATTTATATGTCCAAACTGTAGATATTATATCTCTGTTTATGTTAACAATATTTAATTTCAAACATCTGTTTATGTTCAAACAGATGTTTGAGGTCAAATATTTATTTAATTTCAAACATTTGTTTATATCCAGATTAGATGTTTAACAATATTTAATTTAAAACATTGTTTTAATGATAAAATTTAAAGTTAAATTACAAAATAAAAAAAATTCTTAATGACTATTTGTTGCAAATTAAATCAGTAATTAATGCTACTAGAAAACTCATTATGACAATTGCTTTCAAATCAGATCAGCAAACTACTGCCCATAGCCAAGAAAGTATAACTTAGCAGATATTTCCTTTGGCAAACATATACCATAGCAGTGGTTTTGAAATTGCCGGTAATTTCAAATTCAAAATGCCTTGGGATATATACTTTGCAATTAATGCACGTTAAGCAATCACTTCTGTCTTATGCTAAAGGAGTGTTATAGGTAAATGAATAGGTTAATTGTAATTATAATAACGTGTTTAATTTTATATTTTTCCCATGTAAATGCATTAAAAGCCTAATGAGTGTCGCATGATATTATTTCGTCTGACGATGTATTTAGTCATAGCCTTCTTCATTGGGTATATAAAATACATTTGGCAGAGGTTTTGATCATTACCATTTTCATCTATCTACTAAATCATCTTCAAAAATTTTGTTGACGAGATTTTCACAAGGCTCTCTGCAGGATGGAAAATTTTGGGTTTCAAGTGATTGTTGACGAGGTTTTCTCAAGGCTCCCTGCAGAAGATATTTGCCGTTTCAAATGTCTTTCCAAGAATTTTTATACGGAATTGTCAAGTCATGCATTTCAGATGATGCATGCTCTCCGAAGTGGAGATTCAGTAGAAAAGAAACTATTATACTTTAAAGACACGTCAATTGTCATTGACGACGTAGTTGGTGGTAAGTTGGATGTTGTTAGTAGTAAAACCTTAAGTTTTCCTAACAATGTCCACTCTAGCTTCTTACGTATTCTATCTTCATTTAATGGGTTGTTGTTAGTTTCCAATGAAAGGATTTGCTGTCAGTTGATTCTTTGGAACCCAACTATTAGGCAGTATAAGGTTTTGTGTGATGACTACTTTAATTACAATCATCATCGAAACTCTGATACCGGTGGAATTTATTTTGATCAGTTCAATGATCTGAAAGTGCTGAACATCAGATGTTACCGTAATGTAACTGCTGCTCGTGTTTACTCACGACATCGTGAGTCATGGACAACAATAAATTCCGGTATCGTAAACAATTATAGTTCAAGTCGTTATTCATGGTCTACAGGAGTTTATGCTGATAAAACCATATATTTTATGGTTTCAAATTATTGGTATCACTAGGTGAGAGGAACATCGTTTGTTTTGATGTTGTTAGTGAGACTTTCAGAATGCTTCACTTTCCTGAGAGTATTGTAGTCAATCCTTGCCAAGGGCATTTTTTGACCATTGCAAAGAGGTTGCATTTGATTGTTATTGGAAAGTCTGCTGAGCTAACTGCTGATTTGCTCAGATATGTAGAAGAAGGCTGGAAGAAGATGTTTGTTTTCAATAATCCTCGTGTAGTTGATTATGTTGATGCACGCCGAAGTACTAATATAATTGAAGACAACAAGTGGCTGATAACAAGCATCTAGGGGGATATGATTGAAGTTGATCTGACCAATGAACTTCTGAAATACGTCCAACATGTTGACAACTACAATGGTCCGAAAGGAGCTATACTTATTGAAACTCTTGTTTCACCAATAGATTAGGAATTAGGATCCTGTATTTTATTGAATGATATTATCTGTTTTGACAATTGTATTTTTTTATATAATTAGTTGTGTTAAAATTATTAATAATGTTTGTTATTAAAATTAAGTAAATAGATATTGATGTTTGAGAGTGTAAATTCTTGTAATATTGGCAAAGGTCTGTTTAAATGATCAAAGCTCTGTTATTGAGAACAAATGTTTCAAAATTAAACAGTGGTTGATACATCTGTTGAATTGGGTCAACTGATGGATGAACTTTGTATGCTGTTTAACACTTGTACTTTTTATAAATATTTAGGTTTGATAGTGTAAAAGCTTGTAATATTGGCAAAGGTATGTTTAAATGATCAAAGCTCTGTTATTGGGAACAGATGTTTGAAAATAAAACAGTGGTTGATAAATCTG
The DNA here is from genome assembly GCF_002127325.2 of Helianthus annuus. Taxonomy (NCBI): domain Eukaryota; kingdom Viridiplantae; phylum Streptophyta; class Magnoliopsida; order Asterales; family Asteraceae; genus Helianthus; species Helianthus annuus. The sequence goes on along the minus strand of NC_035434.2, from coordinate 156,111,507 downwards.
TTGACTTTGGTCAACAGATTGATGTCCACAGATGTTTGGAACTACTGTTCAGAAAACTGTGGTTGAAACCGTTGTTTGGTTAAAATGGTGGTTTAAAACCACTGTTGGGTTAAAACTGTGGTTGAAACCGCTGTTTGGTTAAAACGGTGATTTGAAGACAGTGTTTTTAAATAACTTTCCATGTTAGGTTCAACAGTGTTTTGAAGAGGAAAACTGTGTGAGAAGACAGTAGATCTTAACAAGTTAAACATCTGTTAAGGCTTAAACAGTTGTTTGGCCTTTAACAGATGTTTGGTCTTTTATATCAGATGTTTGGACTTAAACAGTTGTTTGACCTTAAACACATGTTTGACCTTAAACAGATGTTTTGCCTTAAACAGATGTTCTCCTTCTATATCAGATAATATGTTTAAGCTCAACATCTATTTGACTATTTGTCAATATCTTATTGACTTTTGGTCAACATTTATTTCAAATTTGGTCAACATCTGATTTTGTAAAAGAGGTAAAAAAACAAAGATTTTTTCAAAATCCCAAATCACCCTATCATGTAAGTGCGTTGAAGTAAAAGTGGAAATAATATTATTCATATGGTCCTGTTGTGCTTTTGTTTGTCCTCTAATATGAGTTCATGATCTAATCTGGTGATTTGAAGACATTGTTGTTTAATCGAATTAGATGGTTGATGTAATGTGGTCGTATTACAAACAAATAGTAATTAATTAATCTAAATAACTTTCCCGAGCCCGGGAAGCAATCCCGGGTAAAAACCTAGTCCTATATAAATGACCTGAATAGCAGGTAAACAATCATATGTGGTAATTATTTAATTTTCATAAACATGCTAAAACAATTAATTAATAAAAGAGATCAAATAATCAAATCAAAACAACACCTACAATTGTTGATTGATGTTCCATATTAAAAAAAAAACTACATCGTTAACCTACCATTCTTGGGCATTGATATTGATGGAGCAATTAGTCTGCAAGTTTTAGATATAAGCAAAGGGGATTCTCAAAAGTAGGTAGCCAAAGTACTCATATATGGTTTGTTGTCTTCAATTTGGATGACTTACTGGGATGATTAACAGGATGAGGGTTTTGATATGAGCATTTTGTTGTATTATTATTATTATTATTTGATTAATAAATAATTATTTTTTAACCATGCCAGCATATATTAATATTATTATTAATAAATAAATAAAATAATAATAATACGTCAATAAACAAATATATATTTTTTCGTAATTTTAAATTCTTTTTAGAATTTTTTAAAATTATTTGGTAATTTTTTAATCCATGTAGGCCTTTATAAGTCATGTTAACAAATTTATAAAAAAAGAAAAAAACTTAAATAAATGCCATATAGGATGGATAACCTTCTATTTAAGTAAAACATCTAGGATTGAAACATCAAAATGAACTTTAGTGACTTCATTGGAACAAAAAAAAAAAAAAAAAAACTTATCAGTGACTTAATTAGAACACTCATGAAACTTGGTTACTATTTAATAAAGTTACCCCTAAAAATTATTTTTATGTAATGCCGATGTAATAATCAAACATAAAAAACCATAGTTAATAAAAGCTAATGATATTGTTAATGCATATACATATCATATAGATCACTATTGTATATGTAACTTTTTTTACAAATCAACATCAAACTAGAAGTTCCTAGCAACCAGTGGCGAAACTTGAGATATTAAACGGGGGGTCGAAAACGTATATACCCAAAAAAATTTATACGAAAACTATATATTTAACACTACTGAGCGAAAATCCCCCCCCCCCTTGCGCAACCCCTACTAGCAACAGAATAACCATGATCAATGCACATCGTTGATCATCCATATAAGTCATCAGGAATTCAATAGTTAACAAAGGTAAGTTCAACAAAGATGACATGTTTTCCCTTTAAACACGCAATTCTGAATGAGTAAGTGCTGAACCGGTAAGATATCTGAACCATTAAACCATTAAGAGCAGTATAATGCTTAACCATTCAGAGACAAATGTCTGACCTGTTGGGATCTGAGGCTGTCATGATTTGTGTTTGTTTGCATAAATGATGAAGTGCAGCGGAAATGAGTAGCAAACTTTGTAAACACAATCAAAGGAAAGAATAGATTGATAGACAATTGCTTTTCATTGAGTCAAATGATTTACAAATAAGCAAAAGATTACAGTAAAAGCTTACAATCTAAACTCCCCCTCAGCCTGATATACCAGAGTTGGTTGCACAAGATGAAAGGATGAATTGAGGAGAAGAAGTCACTCAAAACGATCAAGTGTAACAGTACAGAGTACTGTCATACTTATAGGCAAACCAAACTACTGATATACTTCAGCTGACGTCACCATGATAGTGACATCTAACGACCTAACAAACTCTAAATACTGTCCTATACAAACTACTGTTATGTAACATCTGATATTCACTAACATACAAAACATAAAGAAAACTACTGCTTCACGTTCCACTGTTGTAGCCTTAGCACAGATGTTGAGTCTTCAATGCTTTCTTCAAAGGTGATCAGTCTTTGAGAGGGCAGTGCTTGAGTCTTCAGCAGCACTTAGGAAACAGCAATAGATAGAGCAACAGAGTTTGTCTTTAGCAGTTGTTAGGTAATCATCAGAGTTTGGTTTATCAGTTGTTGTAGTTGAGCAGCACTTAAGATTATCAGTTGTTAGATAACCACTGTCAAGGGGAGAGATTAGAGTAAACTGCTGCTTATTTGAAGTCCACTGATGGGATCCGGTTTTGGCTTTACATTATCTATTCCTCTGTTAGGGTTCAATCCCAACAATCTCCCCCTGGAACAGATAATGCCAAAACCCTTCCTTATTCAGGACCTTTATTCTTCATCAGAAGTTCCTTTGCTTTTCTTTTAAATTCTTCCTCAAAATCCTTGGAACTTGTATCATCCTCATCCCTGCACAGTGTAAGCTCAAGGAGATCCTGTAGATCTTCAGCACTTAGGCCTAGTGCCTGATTCCTTGATATATGTTTCACATCACCATTGAATCTGAGCAAAGTCAATACGTGGGTCTTTTGATCAGATATCCACTTTAGTATTTTTGAACTCAATGGGTTTCTTGGGAGAGATTTATTATCTGATGAACTTGAAGTGATTGGCCTGGAGAAGAAGTGCAGAGCAGTATCATGAGCCTCAGAAACTCGTATGAATGCTTGGTCAATAATCTTGTTGGCTTCAGCTATGTCTGCTTCAACTTCTTTGTCAATCAGCTCACTCTTTGTGAGATTTGCTGATGACTTTTGGCTTACTACTTTGACCTTTTTAGCAAGGGTTTGTAGCTTTGCCAATCTTTCTTTATCTGAAGCTATTTTCTTCATAGCTTCTTCAATCTGTTCAGCTTCTTTGTCCTTTTCTACTCCAGCAGATAGCATTTCCTTCTTTTCTTTACTCAGCTTTGTGACAAAATCTTCTGCTGTGCTGATCTGTGTTTCGAAAAGTTTGACTTGCTCTTGAAGCTTTTTGCAGTCAGACCTTTTGGGAGAGTTAGAGGCTTTCATCCTCTGCTTCTCAAGTCTTTCATAAGCTTCATCAGTTTGTTGCCTAGACCATTTTGATATGGCTTCAGCAGTGCCTATCTTAGCATCCACCAACTCCCTTTTCTTCCTTTTATACTCAGCAGTGAGATCAACAATGAGTCTTTTGTACTTACACCAGTTTGGAGCAGTTTTCTTCTTTGAAGGATCATTCTTCACCTTTTGAATTCTCTCTGCCTCACGCTTTAAAGCTACTAAAGGCCATTCCTCAAACTGTTGTTCTTCAGCAGGATAGAATTTTTCTTTCATGATGTAGGCTAGAAGCTGTTCTCTGAGTTTCTTCCTTTGATCAGCCTTTTCTCTTTCTAGCTCTTGTGCAAATTCTTCTATCTGCTTTACCTTGGTGAGGTAGAACTCCAGTCTTGTAGCAAAGCCTTCTTCGCTCAGTTTCTCACTTTCACAATCAATTTTAGCTCTAACTTTTGCTTGCCTTGCCTTTATTCTGAGATAATCATCCATGTCTTCTGGAACCATATAACCGATGAGTGAGGAGAATTTTCTTTTTGATGGGTCTGCTTCTGTATAAAACTGCCTCATCTCATCTTTGATGGCTTTTAATTCCAGTGGATATTTTGCAGCATTTGGATCATGACTACCTTCATCAGCAGTGATTGGCTTTCTTTTTCTTTTCAAGAGCTGTGGTTGTGATATAGGAAGAGATATAGGAAGAATTAGGGCAGTTGTGGATGTCTGACTAACAGTAGTTGAAACAACTGGTGTCTCAACTGCTGTTGTCATTACAACTACTGATGTATCAGTTGTTGTCTTCTGCTTTTGAGTAGGGGATGGAGAATGGGAAATGATATTTGAAGGTGGTGATGGTGGTGGTGACTCATCATCAGGAATGAAGACCCTTCTTCTTTTTGAAGAGGAGACTGATGATGTTTTGGGTGGATCAGTGATTTGTGATTGGATGGCAGTGGATTGTGATTGACTAACAGTGGTTGAAACAACTGGTGCTTCAATCACTGTTGTCACTGCAGCAGATGTTGTAACATCTGCTGTCTTCTGCTTTATTGCAGGAGGCAGTGGTGGTGATGTGATTGTAGATGATGATAATGGTGGTTTTTGTGTTATAGACACAGGTGGTGGTGGAACAGTAGTTGTGATGGTGTGTGATGAGGTGGTGTGTTGAAGGTGTGTGTGTTGATGAGATGGCAGCTGTTTGGCTACTTGCAGCAGTTTTTGTAACTGCTGGTGTATCAGCTGTTTTAGGTTTCTCAGGTTCAATGTGCATCCCATCTTCTATACCTTTCTTTTTCAACCTGTTTTTCTCCCCCTTTTTGGCATTATCTGCCAGGGATGTATCCATGAAGAAAATGGCAGAAGGAGCTTTCTCACTTTGAGCATTCTGTTGAATGCTGGCCTTTATAGCCTTGATATCAGCTTGTGTATCTTTGAACCGAGATTCAACCATGTTGGTCAGCTTTTTTACTTGATTTGCGTGCTGTTTAGCAGCCAGTTGTTGCTGATGTTCAAGCAGTGGTTGGAGAATATTCCATAGCTCATTTGCAGCAAATGCTTGTGGAGCAGGTGCTTGAGCAGGAGGGGCAGAAGATTGGGCTATTTGAGCTTCTAACAGCTGCTGCACCATATCTTTTATTTCTGCAACTGAAGATTCCAGGTTTTCAACTCTGGCCGTCAATTCATTATATCTTGAATCATCACCTGAATTAACAGGATCATCTGAATCCCCACCAGCAGTGGTTGTATCAATGTGTGACTTAGGAGTTGTAGCCCAAAAGTCATCCATTGATGCCCCTTTTTCTCGGTACTAGGGACTTCTTTCTTCAGCAACCGATGAACCTTTGATGTTACCAGTGGTTATATTTAACTCACTGGTGGTTACCGATGTTGCCATGGAAGAAATTGCCTTCAAGGGAGTCTTAGTTATGAAACAACTGTCCAACTGAAGATCTGTTGATCCATCAGTTGTAGTTGCTGCTCCACTTGAACTACCACCAAGAGTTACTTGTAACTCAAGGGGTGTAACCTCCTCAACTGTTGCTGGGATAACAGCGGTATGCACATCAGACCCAGTCACTTGTGGAGGTATACTCTCAGTAATAGGTGATTGAGAGGAACTGGTTAGTGTCTGTGTCATATCAACTGCATGCAACAGGGGCATTATTGATTGTGGTAATATTATTGGTGAGGGTGTAGGGGTAGAAATAGACATGTCCTTGGGATCAGGACTGTGGAAGATAGATCCGAGTGGACCTAGAGCTTCATATTGTGGTGTCCCTGTGCTTACAACTTGATCCTTTTGTGAGGATGCAAGAGGAGTTTGAGGTTGGGGTTGAGATCTTTCTACCAACTGCTGTGAGGAAGTAGCAGCAGTGGTTTCTGGTGACTTTTGTGTTGTCACTGGCAGTTGCTCTGGGATCTCATCTTCCAGAGTTGCCTTTGTTTTGGGTTTGGTGGGTTTTTTGGATGGTTTTCTTTTGGTCTTTTTGGTGGTGGCAGGTGTGGGTTTCAGAGCAGTGGGTCTGCTACTCTGATCACCTGGAGCAGTGGGCTCAGCAGTGGTTGCTTCAGGGTCAGTGGCAGTTTCTAAAACCTGCTCTGCCTCTTTTGTTTTTAATTTTATTGGTGCCATCATTCTTGAAAAAGTTTCTTTTGTTAAAAAGTTTATTTTGAATGAGACACCTTGTTTGGGCAGTTCTGCATCTTTCTCTACAAATGTTTGTTCAAAATAATAGCTTAGAAATCTCGGAAAGAGCAGAAAAGCCTTATTATCAACGTTCTTTACCGAATCATCAAATATTACCTGGGAGTAGTTAAAGTTTTTATCGTTTAAAATTGCATACCCCAGGCATTGAATTTTTGTTGGTATCTCATTGAAGGACGTTGTTTTATTTGAAACACACATGAGCAGTGTGTGGAATAAAAATCTGGGTGCAGAAGGGAAATAACCCTTTTGAAGGGTATCTACCTTTGGTTGTTCTGCATAACCCCTGTTCATGAAATCCTTTACCAACTCGTCTTTTGTAAAAGAGGTTTTTCCATTTAAATCATCGAGTTTAAAGGTTTCAGAGATGGATTTCGGAGAAATTTTTACCTCCTTACCCTGTATCGAGGAGTTGATGGCGGCGATGATGTCTCCTTGTTTTTCAAGGGTGGCATTTTTCCAGAACTCTCTCTGGGTATCAAGGTAAATATGAGCGTCTGCTGTTATCAAGGTTTTGTACTTTGATGCAGAAAGGATGTCAAGGATGGAATCGAAGGTGTGGTTATCGGTGGGTTTTGTGAGTATACCCACATAATTGTGTGGAGCTTTGTAGCGTATCTCCATGGTTTCAGCGGCCATTTCAGTGGCTTCTGCTGTTTTAGATGAAGATGATGAAGGTTTTGTTTTTGATTTCGATTTCGATTTTGGCTTCGTCATTTTTGATGATGAATATCGAAGAAGATTTTGGAATTATGAAAGGGAAACTGTTTTGTGAAGAGAACTTTTGGAATTCAATTCGACAGTAAAATCCTGTTTGGATTTAATCAGGGTTTTATTTAGGGAAAAAGTGATTGCTGATGTGGCAGCGGTTATTTTGATCTGAAGGCTAAAAACTGACCACGTGTCAAACATCTGATGGAATGGTAAATGATGGAGGACAGTTGTTTTGACAACTACTGATGGAGCAAATATCAGTAGTTACAATGGTAATAAAATGAAACAGTGGATGAAACAATGATTTTAACATCAGTGTTTTTGAAGAACAGAGGTTGACACTTTAGCAATGGACAGACTTTAGAAAGCAGATGTTAAAGCACAACAGCATTTTAGAAACAACAGTGGATAAGACAAATGAAGATCATATGTTTAACAACTGTTTGTGCAGCAGTGTTTTGACTTTTGACAAATATTTTAGCATCTGTTTGTTTAGATGTAGATATTGATTTTTGTCTTTGTGGAAACACAATATCTTATCTATCATCTGTTGAGCACCAAAAATGCTATTCTTAACAAAATACATTTTAGATGTATTATATCAAGATTAAGTTGTCAGCAGTCATTTTCAGAAATTTTGTTCAAGGTTTTGCCATCTGTCTATTATTTCAGACAGTGGTTGAGCATCCCAGATGATGAAGTCTTGCTCTACTTAGAACAACTCATTTTACGTCTAATTACTAGAACATGAGTGTCTTAGTAGTTCAAAAATGAATTTACAATCAATTTCTGATCTGTGACAAACTAAACTTGAGCTCAACATGACCTTGATGTGTGAATCATTTCCTTTTGACCAGTTTTAAGGATAGTAATTTCACACAAAAATAAGGAGATTACATCCTGACCAGAGATGAACTTTCACTATTAAAAATGAGTAACAGTTCAAAATACATTTTATAGAAATTAAAATGCATCTGGTTTTATTAAAAGGAAAACACCTTAAAAAAAATTCAAGGATGTTTTGGAGATACTCAAAAGGATCTGACACTCTTTTCAAGTAAATGATCAAATTATTCTCAAGTTTTCCTGACCATTATTTGGGTCATTTTCATGTCAATTGATTGTAAATTTCTTTTAAGCACAATCACTGGATATGCCATTGTTACCAGAACAATTTCTGTATTGATGAATGCACACAGTTGTGTGATGACCACTGAAGTCCTAATTCTAACCTCACAAGTGTTTTATGCTAATACTCTTTTCTTTTGATTTCAAAAGTTTTGAGATAGCCACACTTTGAGATTTTTTATTTCCCTTTACCCTTTTTACCCTTATTATTCATATGTTCAGAAATACTCACTAGGAGATTTTATTTTGAACATACTTTGTCCATAATCACTTTGAAGCAATGTTTTACAAAATCTGACCATGTTTGAGCATATTTTAGTTCAGATCTCACATTACTTATGATTAGGACTGTTTTGACAATTTATTTTCTCATTGTGTTTTGGACAAAGCAGATTTGGTCCTTTTTAAGGTACTCAACTTGCCTTTGAACACATGAGAAATTTTTGACTAAAGTTTTATTCCCTCTTTTCGATATCAGCAGTATACAGGTGTTTTAGATGAACACAAGTTTTGCTGATCTGAGGTACATACTTTAGTGTTTATTAAAAACATCACAAATATCAAAACAACAATTGAAATCAATTTTGAAAGCATCGAACGATCCCATAATTTATCAGATATTTTACAGATCTGAAAACTATGAGTGACATATGCATGAAAACACTTGTTGTATGAGATTTGTGTGACATATGACATCTTGGTTGATTTACAGAGTTTTTGAACAATCATTTTGACCATGATTCGTTCATTACTCTATTTTTCAACTGAATGCAAGCAACCTTAGTATCAATGAGTTTTGAGCTGAACTGTTATGTCAAATTGATTGTTAGATCGAATTTGACTGTCCAAGCTCTGATACCAATTGTTGGGATCTGAGGCTGTCATGATTTGTGTTTGTTTGCATAAATGATGAAGTGCAGCGGAAATGAGTAGCAAACTTTGTAAACACAATCAAAGGAAAGAATAGATTGATAGACAATTGCTTTTCATTGAGTCAAATGATTTACAAATAAGCAAAAGATTACAGTAAAAGCTTACAATCTAAACTCCCCTTCAGCCTGATACACCAGAGTTGGTTGCACAAGATGAAAGGATGAATTGAGGAGAAGAAGTCACTCAAAACGATCAAGTGTAACAGTACAGAGTACTGTCATACTTATAGGCAAACCAAACTACTGATATACTTCAGCTGACGTCACCATGATAGTGACATCTAACGACCTAACAAACTCTAAATACTGTCCTATACAAACTACTGTTATGTAACATCTGATATTCACTAACATACAAAACATAAAGAAAACTACTGCTTCACGTTCCACTGTTGTAGCCTTAGCACAGATGTTGAGTCTTCAATGCTTTCTTCAAAGGTGATCAGTCTTTGAGAGGGCAGTGCTTGAGTCTTCAGCAGCACTTAGGAAACAGCAGTAGATAGAGCAACAGAGTTTGTCTTTAGCAGAGGTAATCATCAGAGTTTGGTTTATCAGTTGTTGTAGTTGAGCAGCACTTAAGATTATCAGTTGTTAGATAACCACTGTCAAGGGGAGAGATTAGAGTAAACTGCTGCTTATTTGAAGTCCACTGATGGGATCCGGTTTTGGCTTTACATTATCTGTTCCTCTGTTAGGGTTCAATCCCAACATGACCGATTCAAATAAGAGGTCTTAACCATTCAGAGGCAAATGTCTAAACCATTTAGACACGTGTGCTCGCAAAACAAATAGTCTGAGCCATTAAATGTTAAACCAGTAAGATGTCTGAACCATAAAAAGCCCACTAAGAGCTGAAACAAACAGCCCAGGACAATTAATACATCATCAAACTTGTCTAATATCCTTGTTTGCTCTCTCTTTGTGTTGATCAACTTTGACGTAACAGTATAACTTGATGAGCTTGTGTTAAGTGGTTGGTATTGGTGATCCTTGAGTTTATAAAATTATAGCTCTAAAATTGCAATACAATATATGGTTAACACATGGCTAACCGTGTGTTAATCAATCTATCAAATAGGATTCCTTGTCATAATTGTTATAGACTTGTCCCGCAAGCATGCTTATGTTGGGTTAGATAGCGCCCGTTTTTCATGTTGTGTTAGGCAAGTTTTTTTTGAACGGCTAATTTTCCCCTTAAATACTTACACATCTCAAGGATTAAACCTTGATCTCCCCATAAGAGAGGATTCATCTTGACCACTAGGCATGTAGTAGCAGTTACTTTCATGGTCTGTAAATAGACCTTGTGTATCTCATTTGTACATGTTGATAAAAAACACACACATGTTCTAGCATCGATATTGTTTTTAATTTATTCAATCGATATTTTAGGTACACATAAATTATGTCACAATTTTGAAATATAATGATTCTTCAAACATCAGGTGTTATAGTCATAAGCGATTTTCTAGACATGTACCTCTCTGAAGACATAACCAGAGATAGAAGTTCTTGAATAGGTCGTATTGGATCCTTAACTATCCCTATACTTCTATTTGTTTTAAGGGAGTGTAGAAGTTCCTTAACAGGGGTTAGTGCTTCTTTTTCTTGTTTTTTTTTTCTTCTTTAGTTGGAGCCATATAGTTTACTCATCAATCATCATGATATGTTAGATGTAGTTTACAACTATCATTACAGTTATGTGTGTATAATTTGTTGGAAAATTAGAATAATGTGAATAGAATAATGTGAATGGAAATTAATTTAGTGATAATTAATGGACTCTTTATGGTGACTAACTCTTGAGTAGAGTTTTTATGTCACTTAATTAGCTTTTATTAGAGTTTTTATGTCTCTAATTAAATCACTAATTAAGTGAAACTTTATTAGAGTTTTATATCTCTAATAAATCACCAATTAAGAGTAACTCTTCACCACCCCACATCTCTTGAAAAAATTGTAGACTATGTGTCTCATTAGAGATATGAGAACAACAAGAAAAAAAAAATATGCATGAAGAATTCTTGGAGAAGTGGTGAAGACTTGAAGACCCATGTGTTGGGTACTTAGAGAGATATGTTTTCTCTATTCAATTTCATCACCTTCATATTATTATTTCCACAAGTTCTAACACTATAATTTTATCCGGTGTAACCTCGGGCGCGTGGCCATTTCCGGCAGTACATACTGTTTCGGCTGTTGTACCCTGGGAAACAGACGCGTCATCTTTAGTAGAGGCGCGAAATATGTTTTAAGGGAAGCGTGTTGAACACGTGCCTCAGCCACAACTGTCAACATCACTTTGTTCATTTTTGCAGCCAAGAAGGATTGCACAAGAAGACGCGGTTCAAGTTCTCGTAGCAGAAATTATACAAGAAGACGCTTCTCAAGCTCTTGTTAAAGATAATGATTTGAATCGACTTATTTAAATATGTTGTATTTCATATTTAATTTGTATGGATTTGTACACGGTACGGGTACTACAATTTCCCAAATAATTATGTAAAGAGAGTATCTTTACAATTTTTATATTTATTTATATAATTTTTATTATAAAATTGTGACCCATGTCCTACAAACTTAAAACAGATTTCGTGAGATTGTTGCTACAATCTTAAAACCTTATTTATAAGGATTTTGGGTTCACGAAAAGATTTATAATAAAAAATATTTTTTAGAGATTATGATGTTATAAATATTTTTTTTGGGAAATATGTATGTAGTACAACTTGTGTTTGGATTTCTTGAGATTGAGATACAATATTAAATCCTATACCGTGGTACAAAACGAATAGTTTTGGTTCAAACGTTTGGTTTTGAAACGATTTTGGAAATCGTTAATGTTTCTAACTTTGTGTTAGATGGGGTTTAATAGTGTAAACCATACGTTTTTTGTAAACGTTAATTTCTCTAACGTGTGCGTTAGACCGGCTTTATTTTTATAAGCAATACGTTTTTTGTAAACGTTTCATGTTCTAACATGCTTGTTAGAAATGATCATAGTATTTATATAATATGGTTTAAAAAAATTAGTGTTAAAAATAAGTTTATTTATATAAACTAATAAGCCTTATAATGATTTTTGTAATGATTTATCTCTACACGAGCGTGTAAGAATTGGGTTATTTATACAAACTAACAAGTTTTATGACGGTTTTTGTAATCATTTTATGACGGTTTTTGTAATCGTTTATTTCTAACGAGCTTGTTGTAACTTATTTATTGATAAGCTTTATAACAATTTTTGTAATTGTTTACTTCTAACGAAAGTGTTAGAAACGGTTTATAAAACGGTTAAATTTGAAAATGATTTTTGTAATCATTTGTATTCTAACATGTGTGTTAGAAACATTCATGGAAAGTGTTAGTTTGGACAATTTTTTAATTCTTTATTTTCTAACATGTGTATTGAAAATGACTTATTTATTTGAACCATATATATGTTTATAGCAAGTCGAATTAACATTTTGTGAAAATGTTAATATTTCTAACGTGCGCGTTAGAATTTCTTTCATTTTAACATGATTGTTAAAAATGGTTAAATACAAATGCTTTGAAATGTTTTATGTAATCATTTGATATAAGTAATTTGTTGTAGCATTGATTTTAATGAATATAAACACTTATATTATTCTTTGTATGGTTTAGAAACAAAAGGTCATACATTGAAGTTGATGTTTGATTGGCTTCAAGATTCAAATCACCATAAAGTGATGGTGTAGTTGTGTGGGATTTAACACCAACCTTAATTTGTGATTTCTAAATCCATTTGAGTGAAATTTTAATTACTAATTAAACTTTTCATATGGTGAAACTCTTGAGTAGAGTTTTAATGATGGCATTTGATGAGTTTTATTAGAATTTAAGTCTATAATTATTGAGACTCTTAACTCTTCATATGGTGAAACTCTTGAGTAGAGTTTTAATGATGACATTTGATGAGTTTTATTAGAAGTTTAAGTCTATAATTATTAAGACTCTTAACTCTTCATATGTGAAACTCTTGAGTAGAGTTTTATTGATGACATTTGATGAGTTTTAATGATGACATGTAATGCCTTAATTTGGTCATGTTTTGTATATATAAAATGACTTCAATTTTCTAACACGTGTGTTAGAAAATGTGTACCATGAATACGAGGTTAGAGATTGTTCATAATGAATAGAAATGTTTTATGTAAACATTTAATTGTCTATATTTACATTAAAAATGATGAGAAATGGTTTATTTTATAAACTATATCTTTGGAAAACGTTTTATGTAAACGTTCGATTCTATAATGTGCTTGTTATAACATTTTTTTTGTCTAACATGCTTGTTAGAAAATGTTATTTGGTGAAAAACAACTTGGTGTTGTTGTGAACAAACTTAATTATTCAAGTTTACTACTTAAATGTAATATTTGTAACAACTTAGTGTTGTTTTGAGCATAATTGTCCAAGTTTAAAGTTTCAAGATGAAATGGGAAACTTGTACTTACAAGTGCATGGAGTCTTATTGAGGGAGTGCCTTATGACATGCCATGAGACGATATTGCTGAGAAGATTTCAGTCAGATTACAAAGTGTTAAAGATAAAAGCACTTTGCTATTTGATATCTACATATTGTCTATGCTTCCGTTTAAATTTCAAAAGTGATTGACACTTATGATTTAGTTTCCAATGTATTTTATTGTTTTGCGTTCAATATCTTTGGATAACACATGCAATTTTTTACAAAGAAATAAATCATTAATGTTTGTGACGTATAAATTATTTTTGTGGAAAATAATTATAACGTCAACTATAAATTGTTTAACAGAATATGGTTTTAAACGGATAGTACATGAAAATTCTTGGACATAAACAACTTAAGAGTTGTTGCATTGACTAAATGTCAAAGACGAGACATCAAATGTGTAACCACATCATGAGAGAATAATGAAAGAACGTACAGAGTGTATTGAGATGAAATACACAAACGAGATTCATGTTGACATACTTCGTTAGAAGTCATTGAAAAATTCACAAGTGTGAATAATAAATCTTGCGAGATTTGTTCCAAGTGATCTACACGTAGATGAGTCTACCACTTGATTATTGTTAGAACTATATGGAGATTTTACCTTCGTTTGGGAGAGCATCCTAAATACACATATCTCCTAATGGGTAACAATAATTGTGTGCAAATCACTTATGGCAAAATTATGAATGCCATGTTGTTGAGTGTCAACCTAGTTGACTCTGTGTCACACATAATAGTGATTGTAGACGAGGAACATTCACCTTGTTGGTGATGAATGTGTTCACCAAGTGACTTGGATTAAGACGTATGTTAAAGTCCTTATGAGTCAATGGTAAAGTGTTGGAGATCAAAGGTAAACAAGTTATATTCCTTAAATGAATGATGAAATTTAGCTATGTGCTATATACAATAATTTGTGAGACCTTCCTAAATATTGATGTTTTAGGATTATGAATAAGTCTCATTATTTTGTCTTAACAAGGGATGAATGTTGCAAAGTGATATTATGATATCCTTAGGGTTGTGAAGAATCAGAATGATGCATCTTCTGTTCACATGCTAAAGTATTGTAGTCTAAAGCATGCTAGACTAGTACTTGGTTAATTATGGGTCTTGACGGAGACTAATTAACTCTAAACATTCAAATGTGTATGAACACAAAAAAAAAAAGAATTTTTGTATAGACAAAATTGAGGGAGAATTTTCATTCATTATAAGGAAAAGACATGTAACTTTTTAAGAGTTTGTTCGAAAAGCTAATGAGGAGAACTCATTGTCTAAGCTTATTCTAGATGTTAAATTACAATTATTATAAGTTGGTGACAAACTTATGAAAATGGCATGTGTTGCCTTGGTCAGCTCGGAAGCTTACGTAAGCTAATGCAATATGAGTTGAATTCACTGATACAATGAGGTTGATCTTGTTCAATCATATGTGTATAAATGTCGCCATAAGTGGTGTTACGGAAATGTTGATCAAATGGCAAGAAATGTGGGGGAGGATCCATTTAAGAAACAACCCTATAAGGGTATCTAGAAATGGTTCTCATTAACTCATCTAGATGTTATCCAATAACACTTCAATGTGGGGGTATCTTGCATTTGTTTTGGGAACAAGGATTTTTGTAATCCAATCTAACTTTGCAAATAGACGACTAAGTGGAGGACACAAATGTCGTAGTGCATAATGGAGATGTGTTTGCCTTAAATGATAAATGTGTCATTCTAAGACAAATATTATAACCAGATTCAGGTGGCCACTGAGGTTATAGTCTTAGAAGTTGACAATAGGCAATGTTAACTTTCGAGTTACGAACACGTCATGACAATTGATCTCAACTGTAAAGTTATCTTTAGTGACTTGTCAAATACAAAGATAATGTTATGGATCCAACAACCTAAGGGTTTATTAGAGATCAAGTTGTGGAATGAGACTAAAGCCCATGGAAAAAGGGTGTGTGAAGGAAACCTACCTTAGTTCACTGGAGATCCCAAGATCTAAGTTCAATAGGACAACGAAGTCATATGCCTAAGAGTGGTCACTATAGGGGCATAGCTGAAATGCATAAGCTAGTATATATGGTTATATATACTCCCTAAATGATAAAAGGGTGTTTAAATACGTCCTAGTTCATTCCTATGAAATTCAGTGACAAATTGTGAGGCTAAGCATATTATGTGGTAAACGATTTTGCGTAATCATGATAACCACGATGCTTTTAATGATTTAAGGAGAATCACCTATGTTAGAGAGAAGTGGGGTCGCTTCGAATGGAATTGGGGGCACAATTCCTAGAGCTCTCGCAGAACCAGGAAAGTGTTCCACGACCATTATTGGACACGACTATGAGGGGATGACCCGGCTAAGGAGAGTATTGTGTGAAGTGTATTGTCGTCTACACAAATGGTGGTTTGTTCAAGGACATCGTGTCTACAAACCGCTAGGAGGCTAAGTATGCTTCACAACGGAAAGTTCAAAGGGACACCTACTTATCCGACAATACTCAACTGTCGAGGTTCCATTGGAAACTTTGTGTGTTTTGATAAATCTCCATTCATGTGGGGGATTGTTGGAAAATTAGAATAATGTGAATAGAATAATGTGAATGGAAATTAATTTAGTGATAATTAATGGACTCTTCATGGTGACTAACTCTTGAGTAGAGTTTTTATGTCACTTAATTAGCTTTTATTAGAGTTTTTATGTCTCTAATTAAATCACTAATTAAGTGAAACTTTATTAGAGTTTTATATCTCTAATAAATCACCAATTAAGAGTAACTCTTCACCACCCCACATCTCTTGAAAAAATTGTAGACTATGTGCCTCATTAGAGATATGAGAACAACAAGAAAAAAAAATATGCATGAAGAATTCTTGGAGAAGTGGTGAAGACTTGAAGACCCATGTGTTGGGTACTTAGAGAGATATGTTTTCTCTATTCAATTTCATCACCTTCATATTATTATTTCCACAAGTTCTAACACTATAATTTTATCCGGTGTAACCTCGGGCGCGTGGCCATTTCCGGCAGTACATACTGTTTCGGCTGTTGTACCCTGGGAAACAGACGCGTCATCTTTAGTGGAGGCGCGAAATCTGTTTTAAGGGAAGCGTGTTGAACACGTGCCTCAGCCACAACTGTCAACATCACTTTGTTCATTTTTGCAGCCAAGAAGGATCGCACAAGAAGACGCGGTTCAAGTTCTCGTAGCAGAAATTATACAAGAAGACGCTTCTCAAGCTCTTGTTAAAGATAATGATTTGAATCGACTTATTTAAATATGTTGTATTTCATATTTAATTTGTATGGATTTGTACACGGTACGGGTACTACAATTTCCCAAATAATTATGTAAAGAGAGTATCTTTACAATTTTTATATTTATTTATATAATTTTTATTATAAAATTGTGGCCCATGTCCTACATAATTGTATGCTCTAATTCTTTAAGCTTTATTTTATGTTATCTGTATTACTGTATTGTAAAAAAAATTAAAAAATTGTTGGAGCAGATGTCTTAGTGAGAGCAACATTTTTATCCCTTCGGATCATAGAGGTAAGGTTTCCCCATCTATACTCCCAAACCTTACTAATAACTTTGCTATGGGTAGTATTATACTAGGTACGTTTGTTTGTGTTTAGTCATATTTTTAGCAACATGTTTCATCACAGTGTTTTAAAACAAACCTTGTGTATTTTGTAAAGTTTGCGTATATAATATTATACACGTACTCGACGAGTTAACACTAGCTAAAAATTAATCTAAGCTTTTACAAACAAAAATCGGATACGAAGGATTGTTTACATGTTTGAGTTTCAACACCACGTTGCGACTCTCTTGCTACGAGATAGGTTGGTAAAGAACAATAAAAATATAATTTACTTTACTAGCCTTGTTCATTTGATACTATAGAAAAGTGAGTAAAACTGTTAATGAGTAAAGAGAACATAGTAAGGATTTCAATAATGTATCACAAGATGCACTAATATTGGGGTGGACATATAGCTACATCTTGACACTTAGTGAGCTTGCTAAAAACTAGATCAACCGAGTTAATTTGACTCGGGCTAACCAACTCATACATACTTCAACTCAGGTAAGGTAAGGTTTTAAGATAACTTGCTCAAACAATGTAATACAAGACTGTAAGATTATGCTAAATGAATGAATAATTAAGGGTGAAGGGTATCGTTCAATCACTTAGGGTGTTTGAGTTATTCTCTAGCAAATAATATCATGCCATGTCAAGTTCCCATTCCACTTCCCATTTTGCACTCAATCACTGGCAATGGTTCAAACACCTAGAGAGTGGTAAAGAATTAAAAAAAAAATTGTGATTCGTTGAAAGGGGTTGGGAACCACCATTAAACCCCCTCTCTCCTCCTTCCCTCCTCTTTCCGCACCGGTGAGTAGTCACCGAAATCACCACTCCCCACTCACCGATTTAAAGCCGACAATCGTTCCCCGTGCAGCAAACTTGGTACCCGCCATGATACCGTGTACCCTAAATATGGGCCCATCCTTGACTCCAATTAATTACTTCTTGGCAGTTTGGCATCAAGCGTGTTACTTTAAAATTGTATACTTTGAGATTGTTGTTAACTAGAATTTTGACCCGCAGTGTGTTGCGGCGGGGTCAAAATTTAAAATAACTCGAATTTGTACTGTCAAATATCTTATCCGACTCATTTCCAAACAAAACTTATGTCAAAACGTAGACCAGCTAAAACATACATAAAATAAGCACGAAAACGTATTATATTTGACCTGATCATTGCCGAGAAAAAATTACGTCAAAACGTAAACCAACTTAGATTTGTACCAAAACATACTTAAAAAAACACGTAAGAAAATAGCGTTTTTTAAGTTAGAAAATGGAAACCGTGCGTGCATTACGATAGCGTTGAAAGGTAAAGTAACTCGAACTTACATACCACCTATTGAAAACAAATTATATTTGAACCGGCTTGTTTACAAAAAAAAATTATGGCAAAACGTAGACCATTTACGTAAAAACATAAACCGACTTTGATCTATACCGACAAATACTTAAAAAGAAAAAAAAAGTAAATCACTTTGCTACAGTCATTTTTGCTTTTAGAATTGTTATATACCACTGGGATTTCCGCGCTTCGCATTGGCCTTACGATCGGCATCAACTCGATTCGTTAAAGTATCAACACTGTATCAGCTCGGTTCTTATAGCAACCAAAAGAGATACACCAAAAAGGATATCTTCACGTGTTTTATATTGATCGAAAACTATAGAAACAAATACCGATACTAGTACTGATGTTGTTTAGTCGGGGCATCAGTTCGGTCACTAGCACTCGCTATAGCTTACGGTACTAAAAATACTCTATTGCCAATACAACTTTATTTTCAATCAGTTTGTATTGTCATGTCGAGAAAATCATAAAAACGAATACAGTAATAGTACCGATATAGTTCGAACAGTATGGTTCGGTTCTTCAAGGCATAGAACAAAACAAATCTACTACATTTACCTATTCAATTAAAAATTTATCGAAGCGTATATTAAATTAAGCATGTCGCAACGGTGCATTCAAAATTTTATATTATGCAACTCATGATAACAAAAAAAGGTAAATAGTCTAACTGTATACAAAAAACTCAATGAATATTATATTGTCATGTCGAGAAAACCATAAAACCAATTATAACGTTGGTATCGATGTTCGCTCAAATAAAAATATTAACGAATCGTTGATTAAAAATAAACACGTCGCAATGATATATTCGAAACTTTAATAAATGTCATATTATATTACTCAAATAACGAAAAAAGTAAATAACTTATAAAACATCATATTATATTTCTTAAATAAAAAAAAAGTTAAACAACATCATTTTATATTACTGTGTACAACTCGGTTTTAAATAAAATTTATGTCTAAAAATAGATAAAAATAAGCACATCATAATTGCATACTCGGAATTTTATAAAACATTGTATTTCTTTAGATTTTAAGCGAAAAACGCAGTCTATCCAAAAGAAATTGCAACAATAAAAATATTTTATAATATTTATATTAAAAATAATCATAAAAATAAAAGAAAAAGCGTTAGATGACTCAACTAAAGAAGAAGGTCGGTGGCCTCATATCAGCCACCGCCTTCTTCTATACATAAGGAATCTTTGCATTACATTGAACAAGAATTTTATGTGTCCTGGTGGAAGTCTGTGAGAAGTATAAGCGTGAGGTCAGCTTTTCAAATCCTGTCCCTCGCATTTTTTGTAAGTCCATTTTTTCTTTCTTTCTTCTATTATTTACAACTACCCCCTTAACTTCTTAAAAACTGTATTAGTTCATTTAAATCCAAAACCCTAACATAAATATCTTTCTTTGGTAGAAAAACTACCACAAGGATGACGAGTGACATATAGATCCATTCATACATGCTTTTTAAAATTAATAAAATAATTACTATTTAACTTGAAATTTTATTTTATATTTAGGTTTCATACGTTATATTTTCTTATTATTTAACTAATATTTTTTAGATATTTTTATCAATATTTTTTACGCTAAAATTCCATCTAGCTTTACACTTACAAGTTATGCGTATTTTTTTAATAATTTAACAAAATAACTTTGTAATTGATGAATATAATGCTCCTTAATACGAAAAAACATCAATGTTTAAAAACTAATGCACCGAAATGTGTTGATTCAGTTGTTGTAGCGAATTATGGTACTGTACCAGTACCTTACAAGTCCCTTAACAAACTGAATTAATATTGATTAAGTTCTCACCGCATCCCCTGCTACAACATGCATGTTAAATAACTTGTATAAACTTAAAATCTTAGTCGGTGAGCCATGGTCTTAATTTTTCTTTTTTGGCCCTCAAGTTTAAAAACTTTACATATTCAACCCCAATTTTTTAGTAACTGACACATTGACCCCTGATTTATTTTTACTTAATAACTTCACATCTCATCTTATCCAACACTTCAATTTTTTGTTTAAATTATTTTACGACTTTACACTATAATGTGTGAGACCTTATACTCTATTTATCTATGCCTAACCATGTTAATGCTACTAACGTAATGTGAGTAACAAATTAAAAAATACGTCATGTCACACATGGGCACCACACGTTAATGTAATCATCATATCGCATGTAACGAAACCAGAATCGTGATGTTGCCGCCGCAACGCGCGGCACGGGTAAATCTAGTTCAATTTAAAAGTAAAATAACTAAGAAAAAGAAAACTAAAATATGCTATCTTTCAAATGGACTAATGAGAATAATAATAAGAGAAAATTGCTAAATTCGTCCATGAGGTTTTACACAAATTGCTAGATCAGTTCAAAATCAAGATTTGTTGCTAAAACAGTCATTAGTGTTGTTTTGTTTTGCTAATACGGTACAAAAAACAGACGCCGTTCAAATATAGGAGTTGACAGGGGGCAAATTTGTCATTTTCCCTTTTAAATATTTTTTCCATTATTTTATTGTCTTTAAAACTCCTTTGTATATAAACCAGTGTTGCAAAAAGCGCGACTAGTCAGCGATTAATCGCCGACTAGTCGCTAGTCGGCCTCCTACTGAGTAATTTTTAACTGATCTGTCAAAAAATCGCTAGTCGGTCAAAGCCGGTGCTAATCGCTCCTGGTCGGCCCAGTTAAAAAGGTTAAAAAGTGGCCCAAAGTTCAAAATTTAGCCCAATTTCCATATCGTATGCCGTAAATCATTGTTATCTGCGATCATAACTTGAATCGCTGCCCTACCTAAATTCTTTACAAAATATCGTGCGACATCAGGCGACACTGCTTCTTCGGTTCAGCGACATCATCTTCGTCAGTCAGGCGACACTGCTTCTTCGGTTCTTCCATACTCCAATAGGTAAGTTATGTAATTGTTAATTGTTGAGTTATCAGCTGGCATTAAGTTTCAGTTTCAGAATTTATGTAATTGCCGATTATGAATTAAGTTTGACTTTCAGAATTCAGACCTTGGCCGATTATGAATTAAGTTTTAGTTTCAGTTGGCTTGGCAGATTATGAATTAAGTTTCAGTTGGACTCTATTAGATGAATGAATCTAACAGTTTGTTACAATTAAGTTTCAGTTGGCCGATTATAGGTTGATGTTTATTTTAACAGTTTGTTACACAGTCACAGTACTTGTTTTACAGTTTATAGGTTGGACTCTATTAAGATGATGAATCTGTACTGAACTACTGATGATTTTGAACTACTTTTACCTTATTATTATATAGATATGGATGTGTGAGTATATATATACATATTTATAAAAATAATATAAAATATACATATAAAATTTCCGATCCGAGTAATCCAGTAGCTCCAATTATCATTCATCTTCGTATGAAATCGATTAGGGTAGATTGATTAGGTTCTGGGAATAAGAAGTGTGTTTGTGTTTGTGTGGGAGACGATTCAGTAGAAAGATAAAATAGAAGAAACATGTAAATGTCAACTTTACCCTTACATTAACGGAAGCTTTGAACGACGTCTGTTTTTTGGACTGTATTAGCAAAACAAAACAACGCTAGTGACTGTTTTAGCAACAAATCTTGCATTTTGGACTGATCTAACAATTTGTGTAAAACCTCAAGGACGAATTTAGCAAATTTCTCTAATAATAATAAATAAATAAATAAATAAATAAAAAGCACTGTACAAGCCCTTTGAAAATATATACAATATGTTATGAGACCGGTTAGTGGGGAAGCCTAGTGATGGTGTGCACCATTTTTTTCTGATAATATGTTATTCTAGTATTGTATAACCGGAAATATACAAAATCTAAAAAAAAATAGTTGGCTTAATAATATGAGTTGAGTACTTGTTGAACAATCAATGCAGATCCGACATGCTTACCTGAGTGTGATTGATTCATTTTATTACTGGCTCAACTAGCACTCACACGCTGACCAACCAACACTACACAAAATCGTATGCCATTAACCCCGTAGGTAACCACAACATTAACAAAACCCATAGCATCCTTGATGCGAATTGAATTTGTCACTTTGGATCCGACCTGGGTTTAGTGATTCTCGATACGTAAAGTGTATAGCATAGTTATTAAAGGCGATAGGCGCACTCAAGGCGCATAGGCCTCGCCTGGGGCCTAGGCTATGCGCCTATGTGCAAGACGCATAGAAAGCGAGGGCCTGAGAAAAGTAAAGCATATAACGAAAATAAATAAATAAATAAAAACTGTATGTATTAGAAAATTCATACTATTATTCAAACAAAATAAACTAAAACTATTATATGTAACATTTAGTATCATCTATTTACTACCAACAGTTCTAAAATATTAGTGTATTGGTATAGAAATGTAGTTTCTGTTAGATAAAAGTAGAAAGCTAGCTTGAATCTGACCGGAACTTAGAGAATTTGGTCGGAAACTCTCCAGAATATAGGAATCTCTTCGAAACCTGCGCCTGGACCATCAACCAGAGAATTAAAGCGCAATTGCCTCGGCTCGCTTGGAAAATGAGCCTAGGCGCAAGAAGCAATGGCTTTTTAACAACTATGGTGTATAGTATGCTGAAAAAGCATATGTTAAGTCTTCATATATGACGTCAAAACATTTATAATCAACACATATATCATATTAAATGGGTTTTGTTTCTAGATTGGTTGGGTTGGTACTAATCACAACACGAACAAAACCGTGTCATACAAATGAACTTGAACACTAGAAAAAGTAAATGTGTTAAACGAGTCAGCACGCAAACCCCTCGGATTGACACGAATCTGACATGTTTAGATTAAACCCAACTTTCTCTAATGATGAGTAAAGTACAGTTTCAGTCCCTAGGGTTTACACCCAGTCTCAGGTTCAAACCTCGTTTGAAAAAAATCAACAGTCTAGTCCCTGTCGTTTTCAATTCACAATCAAGTCCCTGGCACTAACAACCGTTAGTTGATCGTCATGCTATTTAATGACAGGAGGGCAGAAACGTAATTTTGCAAAACTATATAACTTATTCTACCTTTAATCCCCACTTTTCATTCATATGTAATTATGTTAACTAGAAAGACAACTCAGCCATATAAAATGACTGAATCGCCTTTCTCATTGACAGAAATGGCAACGGTAAAACCTTTTTAAACTCACAAGTAAAAATGAATCATTTGGACTAAACTGTTATAATGACCCAAACTAGAGGGACTAAAATGACAATTTTAACTCATAAAAATATCTTAAGGCATGAGTTTGAAAACAACTAAAATCTTTAGGGTAAACATGTAAAAAAATGGATCTCTTATTCTAAAAAGGGCAAAAACGGGTCAAAACCCTCGTGATGCGAACTAAAACCCTACTGTCATCTCGTTTCTCCTCTCTCCCCGTCTCCGTTCATCCTCTGCCGTGCCGTCGTTTACTCCGTTGCATATTCCTTCATCTTCTGGCAGGCAGGTAACTACTGCATTTGTTAAGCTTTAAGTTTCGATTAAGGCCACTGATTATTGAAAACCTAGAACGGAACATGCTACTTCATTGAAAACTGTTCATAATAATGTTATTTAAATTGGAAAACTGTAGATGTTGAAATTGTTTGTTAGTTTCCATTTTCCAATTAGTTTGAGACTGTATAGTGTCTCGATGATAAAGGATATAAGTATGAAATTGGATTAAGAAATTTATTATTTATTTTGGAGAATTAACAAGAGAGATTAATTTGGTTGGTTGGGGAGTTGCTTTGTATTGTATTGTATTGTATTGTATTGTATTGTATTGTATTGTATTGTATTGTATTGTATTGTATTGTATTGTATTGTATTGTATTGTAACATACTATATATAATACTCTAGTTATTTGCTTGAACTTGTGTTTGCTATTTTTTCAACAATTTAGTTGGATAATCCAGTTAGAAAAAAGGTTCCTTATGCATGCATGGGTACTTTATCAGTTATCAGCACAAATGCACAATTATCTGCTTGCTGTGAACATTATACTATATAATTACACAATGAGCATATTTTCTCTTCCTATGCAGTCAGTCAATAGCGTCCTAGCTAGCGGACATACAATGTCATAGCTGTTCAAATAGCGGTCTCTTATAGTGGTTCCACTATTAGCGGTGAAATCCGTATAGCGGTTGTAGCACTGCTTTTAGCGGTTTTTATATTTCATCAACCATTTGCTTGAAATAAACGCAAAAATAAAGGCCTAAACTCAAAATTAAACCTAAATAAATCGATGCCTAAAGTCTTCTTCTTCGCTGGACGCTGGTTGCCTGATTTTTCATCGTTCAACAAAATAATAAAACTTAAATCTAGAAATCGCTGGACTTCCACTTCCTAAATCCTGAATCGCTAGAATCTGGACTCTCGTGGCTAGACTTCCTAAATCGAAATTTGATATTACTATTAATATATTTCAAGTACATAAATTATGCATGACCTTGACCGCTATAACTGCATAGTTCTCTTCTTCAATTCATCATAACTAGTAACTACAAACAATTAGCTAAAAAGAACAAAAATGCATTTTATTACGTCAATGTTAATAATGATTTTTAATTACACATAATATATTATCTGGACTGAAATAAAAGAACAAATATGTATAATATTTGCAGCAGTGGTGTTTAATTTACATGTAGTTGATAATCAACATCTACATGGGTTTTAGGGCAAAAGAAATAATAATCTTGACATGAGGAGATGACGCATATTAATATTTCTTTGTCTTAATTGTTGATTATTTCATGTTATAATTTGCCTTACGGGCAACTTGATCAATTTAACATGTGTACCGTGCGTTAAGATAAGTACATATTTGTTCTTCTACTTCAGAATTATTTTTGCAACTCAAAACATATTTTACTTTATAGATAGTATATTGGTTGAGCGAGGTATTTATTTATAGGCAAAAGATCAAATACAAATAATCTTAACATACTAAACATACAAATTGAAGGAAAACCCAAAAAGACAAGGTGGCATTTTTGTAATTACCACCAACTATCAAAGTTACAACCAAAAATACCTAAAAAAACACAAATTTTTTTTTAACATTTTTTATTAAAAAATCGCTACATTTCGTTAGCAAAAAAAAAAAAAATTTTTTTTTTTTTTTTGGCTGCTACTAAAAGTAGCGATTTTTTAATAAAAAATGTTAAAAAAATAAAATAAAATAATTTGTGTGTTTTTTTTATTTTTTTAGATTTTTTTTAGGTTTTTTGGGGGGTTTAGTTTTTAGCATTTTAGCTTGGGTGGGTGGGGGGGGGGGGGGTTAGGTTTTTTTAGGTATATTTGTAGAGTAACTTTGATAGTTATTGATAATTACAAAAATGCCACCTTGTCTTTTTGAGTTTTTCTTCAATTTGTATGTTTAGTATGTTAAGATTATTTGTACAAGAACTTTACCCTTTATTTATATGCAATCATCTTTTTATAAGATTAGTAAATATATTTGGAGACGTGAGAAGGTGTTCATAGTGTTAATTTTATTGTTTGCAGCAACGGGTTGTCCTATATAAATCTAAGAGGGTTATAACCATATGTAATGTACCATTCTCAGTCATAGGAAGCACATTAAATTAAAGACATTCAGACTACTGATGAGAATGAATATATTCGGATCTGAACATGAGTCTGAGTTTGTACTTATCAATATTTGAGAGTAACTAATAACATGTAAAATCTAGAATATGAAAAGTCAGGTAGTAATGTATACATCTTTGAACTGTTCAATACAAATTTTGTCAAGTAATTGTGTCTGGTAAAACGGAAACCTTACTTTCAAATTGAACAGCTCTCATAAGACATTTCTCAACTTGTATCCATACACATAGCTTATACTTTAAGTGATTTATCGTGCAGGTAACAGCTGCCGCATCTATGGCTACTTTAATTTCACAAAATGTGGTTCCGAAAGACAAAAGCGAGAAGCCCAAAAGAAAGGCAGCTCTTGACGAGCCTTCACCGTTAGATTCAGTCCAAGAACCTGACAATTTAAAAGGTTCGGATTCCGTAAAGCCAAAAAAGAAAAAGAAAGAACGAAAAGAGAGCAAAGAAGCTGTAACCGAGCAAGAAGCCGAAATGAAAAAACTCGAAAACGCCTTGTTTGGTTCTTTATTACCGGTCACCTTCGGAAACGACAGTGAAGAAGTCGATGAACCAAATGACGATTCTGCCCTTTTCTTTACGGATCGTTCCGCCAACAGTGTGCTGTCTGTTTATGAAGATGATGTAGTAAAGGGAGAAATAGTCGGTGCAGATAATAATGCCAAACGAAAACCCGTGTGGGTCGATGAAGAGGAACAAAAGGTCAACATAAACATAGCGAAAGTCAACCGACTGAGAAAGATGCGGAAAGAAGAGGACGAGAGTATAATCACGGGTACCGAATACGTAACACGGTTACGGGCTCAACACATGAAGCTAAACCCAGCTACAGAATGGGCCCTTTTCGATTCACAAGCAAAAGACGACACATCAGATAGCGACAGTGATCAAGATAATGGGGATATTGATACCATCTTTCAGACCAATGAAGATCTTGTCGTGAAGGGTAAATCAAAGTTATTACCGGGCTCACTTGAATACGCTCGATTGGTTGATGCAAACGCACAAGACCCGTCACACGGGCCGATCAATTCCGTTCAGTTTCATAGAAACGGGCAGTTGCTTCTCACTGCCGGGTTAGACAAAAAGCTACGGTTTTTCCAAATCGATGGAAAACGGAACACGAAAATTCAGACAATCTTTCTCAATGATTGTCCGATCAGAAAAGCGTCGTTCACACCCGATGGTTCTCAGGTTATTTTATCGGGAAGGAGAAAGTTTTTCTACAGCTTAGACTTGGTCAAAGCGAAAACCGATAAAATCGGTCCGTTAGTCGGGCGAGAAGAAAAAAGTTTAGAAAGTTTTGAAATCTCACCGGATTCGAAAACAATCGCGTTTATCGGAAACGAAGGTTATATCTTATTGGTATCAACCAAAACGAAAGAACTTATCGGAACTTTAAAAATGAACGGGACCGCACGTGCTTTGACTTTCGCTAACGGCGGTCAACAGCTGCTAAGCACCGGCGGTGACGGTCAAATCTACCATTGGGATCTTAGAACCATGACGTGTTTCCACAAGGGTGTTGACGAAGGATGTATAACCGGCACCGCGTTAACCACAACTCCAACTGGAAACCTCTTTGCAGCGGGTTCTGATAGCGGGATTGTTAACGTATACAACCGGGATGAGTTTCTCGGCGGAAACAAAAAACCCGTTAAAACTATCGAGAATCTAACGACGAAAATAGATTTCATGAAGTTTAACCATGATGCGCAGATTTTAGCGGTTTGTTCAAGCATGAAAAAGAACAGTATGAAGTTGGTGCATATACCTTCGTTTACGGTTTTTTCAAACTGGCCGCCAGCAAACCGGAATTTGCAGTATGCGCGGTGTTTGGATTTCAGTCCTGGTGGCGGTATGATGGCTATGGGTAATGCTGCGGGTCATGTGTTACTTTACAAGTTAAATCATTATCAACATGCTTAACTGCACAAGATAACCAAGGTTAAGTTATTATTTTGATGAGGGGTTTAAAACCTGTTTTTTCAATGTTTTTTCATACTTGAGTCTTGATTGCACTCATTGGCATCTATTTTGGTATCTTTATGGCACACTCTTTTTGTTTAAAGACTTTGCTTATCACCTATTTTATGGTATAATTTTGTATTTGTTGCTGCTCATATGGGTTAAGATAATGTGTATTTGTTCATATGGGTAAAAGAATGACTGTGTCAACGGTTAATCGTTGATTTTACAAAATTGTGTATTTTCAATAGGCCCGGCAATTTTAACCCAAGGAGCTGATTATGGGTTCATTTGGGCTATTATTTTAACACAATGGGTAATTTTGGGTTTAATGGTTTTTTCCAATGTGCCAGGATGGACCCTTCTAAAGTTAATAAAAAATCCTAGTAGGTCAAACTGGGTTTAACAAAAAAGAGGATGGGTTATCTTCTTCTCCATAGGTCTTTGCAATTCACGCAGTGACGCACTGATCTTCCTGCTACGATTCATCTTCTTTGCCGATTCAGTATCAATCCATTCATCACACAGTGAGTTAACTCAGATTCAGCATAGTTAATTTTTGTTCTTGTCGATTAGATAATTATTTGTATATTTGTAGTTAATTTTTGTTAACTCAGATTCAGCATAGTTAATTTTTGTTAACTTAGATTCAGCATTGTTAACTCAGATTCAGCATAGTTAATTTTTGTTAACTTAGATTCAGCATAGTTAACTCAGATTCAACAGAGTTTGTTCTTGACGTTGTTAGATTGTATATTTTTCTGTGTAGGTGCTTGGTTTAATTTAAGTCCAAATCTTTGACATATGTTGATGAATGTACTTTACTAACAATCTATGACTCCTTCTCAAACAACTGCTGTTATGATAGTAGGACTGTTTAGGTTGTTGGTAACTTGGAGTTGGACTGCAAGTAACCCTTTGCATTTTTATAGGATTGGCATAACAGCATGGTTGCATTTTTATATGGTGGCATAACAGTAGGGTTGGCATGAAGGTGACATTCCCATATTGTAAACTAAACAAAGTTGAAAAGACACATAAAGTCAGGCCAATGACTAAACCCAACCAAACATTTTTGCCAGGTTACCAGCATACTTCATATGTACGTACCATCATAGGTACCATCTTTAACTCGGAATATAGCTCGGAATGCTACATGTGTCCGATCAAGCTATGCAGGAAAAGTGCAGATCGTTTTTTTTTTTTTTTTATAATTTTTATATTTTTTAAAATTTTTTTCGTTTAATTTTTTTTAGTTTTTATTATTATTGATTTATTCTCAACCCATCCTGACCCAAACCCATCCTGACCCGAACTCATCCTAACCCAAACCCATCCTGACCTTCTTCTTTCTTTTACCCATCTTAACCCAAACTCATTCTAACCCAAACCCATCCTGACCCAACAACCAATCCAATCCAACCCATCCATTTTGCCACCTCTAATTTTCAACATGTTTATCGGTTATATATTCGATTATATATTGGTTTAAAAGGTAAATATTGTGACAAACGAGAATGTTTGTTAGTATGATACTAAAAGAATCACAAAATTTGACTTTTTATCGTTGATTTTACAAAATTGTGTATTTTCAACACGTTTATTGATGAATGTTAGTATGAATGTATGATACTAAAAGAATCATGAAATATGATATTTTATCAAAATATGATATTTTATGGTTGATTTTACAAAATTGTGTACTTTCAACACATATATCGATTATATATTGGTTTAAAAGGTTAATTTCATAACAAACGAGAATTGATTATATATTGGTTTAAAAGGTTAATTTCATGACAAACGAGAATGTTTGTTTAGTATGATACTAAACGAATCACAAAATTTTACATAAATCTCCGGTGATGTCTAACTTTTTCGTTCAGCTAAACAACCGAATACATACAAAAGACGCTACAAGAATCATGAAATCTTAAGTCGATGCATTGCAAATAGTGAAAAACAAACTTAGTTTCGATTTAAAAGTCAGATAGGGGAAACAAGTGGGTTACCGAAGGAATTAAGCATGCGGCTGGTGGCTTATAAGTGCCTAGTTATACAACGAATCGGTATATCCATTTGTGATTTCATACCATTACCCTGTGTAGCAAACACATGATGTGAAATTTGAGGATGCAAGTGCTTTAAAACAACAAATGAAATTTTTATTAGTTTAAATAAAAATTTCATTTGTTGTTGTATAAAAAAACTACATATTAAATTAAAAAAACAAGTATGTTAAAATAAAATAAAATAAAATAAAACTTCATCATATCATTTATCCATGTTATATTTTTGTAAGATCTCTTTTTTCTTCTCCAACGTCGTTGCCATTCTGCGCCTCTAAGGTGATCGACGTTCATGGCGAGAAACTTCATATCCGCAAGTTTTTCTTTGTGAGATGCCTTTTTTTTTTGCGAGCCACTTGGATATTTTTCTTCACCTCGACCCTTTGTTGCTGTATGAAAATGAATGTGTCAATGTTCGTCCCAATTTCTAACAACTGGTCGGTGTATAACCCTTTACCCGAAGCCGAACTAGTGGCCGAACCCGATGTCGAGCCCGATCTACCTCTTTGAAACCGCTTTTTTGAAGTGTCTCTACCGGGTGGGCGGGAAAGAGAATTGTCAAAATCATCCAAACTTAGATCAAGCTCTTGATCACGAGCATCGAATTCAGCTTGGGACGAGGGTGTTCTTGCCCTTTTGGATGAGGTTGATTCGTTAGCAGTAGGGACCGTCGCCCATTTAGAAGCGTATCTACATATATTCCAACAATGCATGTACTTGAACTCGGCCTTCTTGTTTTCTCTATACGAGACCATAGCATTTTGGATAAAGTCGGCTTCGGTTTCACCGCTCCTTGGCGAGTTCTTCGCCTTATGGAAACAACCATTGAACAAGGTGACGTCACTCCACTTGGACGAGAGGCTATCATTTTCACGATACACCTCCTTGTTTTGCATTTGTATATGAAATGATTTTTAATGGCATCCCAAAATCTGTGCGGTGTCGTGCATTCCCTATTCCAAAAAAATAATTTAGTCGTTTTAAAAAAATTATAATAAAACGAAAAAAATAATATTGTTATATATAAAATACCTTTGATCGAATCTTGTGATTCGTCGATATAACATCTTGTCAAAGTAGCTTCTTATTGAGTCGTCCACTTTTTTTGTACTCGTTGAGCAGCCGCTATTGCTTTCTCTTCATCCGTTTTTTTGTGACTTCTTTTTTTGGCCGGTTTGGATGACGAACCACCAACGTCTTGCGGTTGTGTTTCGGGTACGGATCGGGTTCGGAAAGGTTAGTTGGAATAGCTGAACTGTCGTATGGAAAGTTCGTGTAAACACGCCCCCTACATACGACGCGATTCTTGCTAGCTCGGGACAAGGTGAGTATACAAAACCTTGTGGTTGGCCGTGGGTAAGGGGTATTTGGGTCGGGTTTGGTGGGTGGCGGTTTTGTGGCTGGCTAGGATTCAGGTTCTCTTGGAAAGCAAAGGGGTTGTTCGGGTTGAGTTTTCGGTTAAATGGATGCATTGTAGAGGATTAAGTGGGTTGAATTTAATAAAAAAAATATAGAGATTGAAGAAGGTGAAAACTAGAGAAGTGGTAAAAAAAATTAAAAAATGGGTGAGTTCATAAGTTTGAAAAAGAAATATATATATATTTTATATAGTCTAGCCGTTGGGTAACGGCTACCCCAAACGGTCAACTTTGCCTAGCCAATCCCAGCCATCCACATCATCTCCCAACCCGCCCCACGTCATAGCCACGCCAGCGGGGCAACACCGCTACCCACGCTGGCCCGGTGTGGCTAAAGCGGCGTTGCGTGGCTTCCCCGCCCCCAACCAACGCACATACCCCACGGTCTAAAGTCGCATGTTTTATGTTTTCAACTTCTCATAAAATAATCATATTGCTAGTGCTAAATGTCAACCGAACTCTATGCATATAACATGGTTTATTTTGGTGCCAGAAAATAGTAAAATTGTTTTAAAAATCTTTTACTATAACTTTTAAGCCTGTAAAGTTGCTCTGCCATTTGAAGTTGATTGCTCATACAATTAAAAATGCCATTTTAAGTTGTGAAGTAAAAATTAAAAAGTCATTGGTCTTTTAGTATATGTATATCTTTTGATTGGAAATTAAAATGGCTATAAATTATGTACTTCGAAACAATACATTAATCTGATTGCTATTTTTATCGATATAGTCATCAATTGTAGAATTAGGTTTTATCCCACACGGTCCAAGTTGGGACGGCGGTAGCCGGGCCGGACCGCTGATTCAGGCGATGGCCATAGCAGTTCAGATTGGGGTCGGCGATTTTTATTAGATAAACTAAAATATCAACCGGAAGTCGGCGATGGTGATTAGAACAGATTAGACCCGCTGATTTAGATCCGTTGGATATTACTTAAAAGGGTAAATTACTTTTTGAGTCCCTGTGTTTTATGAGTTTTAACTAGTTTAGTCCAAAAGCAAAAAGTTTAACGACCTGAGTCCCTATAAGCATTTTCTTTAACCATTTGAGTCCAAATTTCTAACTCTGTTAGAATTTCTTTGTTAAATTGTGTTAAATGACCAAATTATCCCTATAATTAAAAAATAAATATCTCTCTCTTTGGTTTCCTCCTTCTCTCTCTTATAATCTCTCTCTTGATCTCTGCTCATCTCATCTTTCATTCTTTATCTCTCAAAACCTAAAGCACCTCCATCCCACCACCACACCTCCACCATCAACACCACCGTCGCCACTGTACATCCACCGTCACCATCATCATTACACCGACACCATTACAACACCCATCACCGCTTCACCTCCACCATCAACACCACCATCGCCACTTCACCTCTCCACCGTCACCACCATTACACCGTCACCACCACAACACCCACCACCGCTACACCTCCACCGTCACCACCATTGTTGGATATTTATGTCCGGTTCGATAAGTCAACGCTGCCGACCGGGTCTTGACCCGTAAGAGTTACACCGTGGTCAACGAACTAAAAATCCACTTAACTAATAACTGGTAATTACGAACGATACGCGGGTATTGAACTGAGAGACGGGTACATGGACCGAATGAGACAAGAACCCTCTTGCTTCGCCACTTGTCGCGCACCTACATTGCAGCCAATGACATTACATGCAATGGATCTTCTCGCCATTTGGCGCGCACCTAGAATTTGACCAATAACATTTCATGCAAATGATTTTCGACACTTGGCGAGCATGCATAAAGCTCCATGTCCTATTTAAATGGGGCTTGGGTCTTGCTTTTAGATGCAAGAGAAGATCACAAAAACTCTCTCAACTCACACACCCAAACCGGTCACCACCGCCCGCCGCCGCTGCTCTCCGCCGGTCGCCGCCGCCCGCCGCCGGCCACCACCGCCGAGACCCGGCTCACTTTCGCATATCTCTCGTTCGTGTAACTAGCATTCGTTCGTTGAACCTCGGTGTCTCAACCGGTTATTTACTAACCGAAGGTATATCTAAACCCCCTATGGTTGATGTTCTATTTCGTGTTTGCATGTTGGTGACTTTGTTCCATTACGGGTAATCCTTGATATAAAAGTGTTTATGTTAATTTTGTTACATACGCTTCCGTTGCCAAAATGTGTATATGTTTTTTTTTAACTAGTTAAAGTTTATTTTGAATAACCTATTTCTAAATGCACTATTTTGTCAAAATGTTTTGACTAAATCCTTGTGACAAAATAAACACATATTTAATATGAACCGGGTTCATGAAATAAAAGAAAAAAATATACCACGGAAATTCCTTCAGTGGTATGAGAGCCGATGCCACATGCAAATCGAAACCGGTCTTTTTTTTTACCGGAATAATAAATCACAAACTTTAAAAGTCTAAAGTTTTTGATTTATTTTTTATCTTTGGGCTATATATAATTTTTGGTCATATTTTAGTTTTTTTTGTTGACCAAAATTGCCCAAATTTTTTTTTTTTTTTGGTTGTGTTGAATATGTAAATCGGGCCCGACCTTGTGGTTGTGTTTATATTTGGTTTTGTTCATGGTTTTGGCCCGTTTTGCGGCTCAAAGTTGTAATAGATTAGTTTATGGTTT
The DNA here is from genome assembly GCF_002127325.2 of Helianthus annuus. NCBI lineage: Eukaryota > Viridiplantae > Streptophyta > Magnoliopsida > Asterales > Asteraceae > Helianthus > Helianthus annuus. The sequence continues at coordinate 156,077,318 of NC_035434.2, read as the reverse complement.
TGGCCCGCTTTGTGGTTCAAAGTTGTAATAGATAAGGTTCTTTGTCTTTGTTATATTTACTTGTTAAATATTGTTGAACCGAAGACCCGAAGCAAGACCGAATGCCAAGAGGAGTCTTGGAGTTAGTGGGAGTCGCTCAAGACAACAAGATGCACTCAAGTCCATCCTTGTGGTTGTTTTGTGTTTTGTGACCGTGACCCCTTTGATCTTGCTACTTGGCTCTAGCAAGATCATAATCATGCCCATATGATTTACATATTCATTTTTGCTATTATGGTTGCCTTTTGATAAATGTTATCACACTTCAACTTAATACCAAAATGTATTCTTAAAAGTTTTTTTTAAAAAAAGGAAATCGGAAAAAGCAAGTTCTAGCAACTTGGATATTTTTTTTATAACCACTAGAGTTTTATAACATGTTTTTTTTTTCTCACATCTTTAAAACTCATAAACTTAATAGTTTTCACTATTAACTTTAATTGGTTATCCCAAGTCGCGACAAACTTAGTTTTATAGGTTATCTAAAATTAATTGTCCCGAGAGGTGAAAGGGTCTTTTTGGTTATGTCGCAAATATAATATTTAGATTAAAACCGACTATAACGACCCTATTTGGTAAAAATTAAAATCAATAGTCTATGCCATCCTACTACTAGTAACACTTGGGGCATAATGCGAACCATCAGTGTTGGAGCCACAGCACGACACTTGGTGTCTAGTTTATCCTTCCAAGGTGTAAGGGTTCCGTCGACACATCCGGCCCTTCCACATGTGACCGTTTTAGGACGACTATTACTTTTCTTATCGTGTTGCGTGCCCCAGCCGTCTCGAGAACAAAAGTGGCATAGATGAGGCCAAACGTATCAATGCAAGGACAAAAGATTGTCCTCGCAGCCTCATAAACCCCGGGAGTTGTGCTTTTCTCACAATTGACAATCGTTGTCAGTCCGCTTGAACCTCTTGCTAATGTTGCATGCCCCAGCTGCCTTTAGAAAGAGCTTCTAACCGGATTCTCGCTCCTTATCGTCTCACCTCACTAAATAAGGAAATACATTGAAAATACTAATTAAATAATTTTTGCTTAACAGATGTCATCTGAAAACAACTCCTCTTTTGCTCTCAAGTCCATACTTGAGAAAGACAAGCTGAATAACACCAATTTTCTTGAGTGGCACCGCAACTTGAGAATCATTCTCAAGATGGCAAAAAGGCTTTATGTTTTGGAAACCCCGATCCCAACCGCACCCGAAAACAACACTGTGGTTGCGAAGAAGGCTTTCGACAAACATAAAGAAGATGCCATGGAAGTTGCTTGCCTCATGCAAGCCACCATGTCTCCAGATCTTCAGAAGAATATGGAAGACATGAATGCCTTCGACATGATTGAACAACTCAAGGGCATTTTCAGAAACAAGCCCGTCAGGAACGCTATGACACCATGAAACAGCTCATAAGCTGTAAAATGCAAGAGGGTTCCTTAGTTAGTGCTCATGTCCTCAAGATGAAAGGCTACATCGACCAACTGAACAAACTTGGTTATCCTCTCCAAGATGAGATGGCTGTTGACTTCATTCTCAACTCTCTTTCCAGTCACTATGATCAATTTGTTATGAACTTTAACATGAATGACTGGGTAAAGACAGTGCCAGAGCTACACGGGATGCTCAAAACGGCAGAGATGAACATTTCCAACAAAGTAAGCCAAGTGTTAATGGTTCGATCTGGTGGTGTTAAAAAGCCCAAAACAAAGAAGAAAAGTTATAACAGCAAAAACAAAGGAAAGGCTCCTGTTGCTGCCAAACCTGCCACCAACAAGAGCAAGCAAGCTGTGAAAGCCCCTCTTCCAGAAGAGCGGCAATGCTATGAGTGTAACAAGATGGGGCACTGGAAACGTAACTGCCCCGAGTATCTTGCCAAGCTCAAAGTGAAGAAGGCTAATGGAGAAGGCACTTCTTCAGGTATTCTAATATATGTTATCGAACTTTTCACTGTTTCAAGCAACACATGGGTATTTGATACCGGGTGTGGTTATCACATCATTAATGTCTTGCAGGAGCCTGAGAAGTGGAAGAAACTGAAGCCGGGAGACATGGAGCTCATTGTTGGCGATGGGAAAAGAGTCCCAGTTCTGGCAACTGGCACATTTAATCTTACATGTCCTTCTGGTCTTATCGTTGTTTTGAACAATTGTCTTTATGCACCTGGTTTAACCAGAAACATCATTTCAGTTTCGTTGCTTTATGAACAAGGATTTAGATATGTTTTTAAATGGTATTGCTATTTCTGCTTATCTAAATGGTATTTACTATTTTGAGGCTAAACCTCGAAACGGTATCTATGAAATTAATGTTCAGCCTAGCAGTAACATATATCACCTTTCTAAATGTCAGAAAAATGGTACTAGTGATTCATTCCTATGGCATTGTAGACTTGGCCATATAAGCAAGGCACGCGTAAAATGGCTCCAATCTGAGGGGATTCTTGAATCCACCGGAACGGACTCATTTGATGATTGCGAGTCTTGCTTAGCTGGCAAACTCACCAAGGATCCCTTCACCCATGTTGGTGAACGAGCTAGCGATCTACTAGGACTCATACACTCAGATGTATGTGGTCCTTTTAGAACCATGACTAGGAATCACGAGAGATACTTCGTTACGTTCATCGATGACTATAGTCGATATGCTTATGTCTATCTCATGAAGCATAAGTATGAAACTTTTGAAAAGTTCAAAGAGTTTCAAAACGAAGTTGAAAACCAACTTAATAGAAAGATTAAAATGCTTCGCTCAGATCGAGGCGGTGAATACCTCAGCTTGGAATTTCTCGATCATCTAAAGGAACGTGGAATAGTTTCACAACCCACTCCACCAGGCACACCCCAACTTAATGGCGTGTGTGAAAGGAGAAATCGAACCTTACTAAATATGATTCGATCGATGATGTGTAGAACAAATTTACCTCACTCCTTTTGGGGTTTTGCTCTTATGACTGCTGCTCGACTCGTAAATCTAGCGCCGACCAAAAAGGTAAACAAAACTCCATATGAGATATGGCATGGGCATAAGCCGAATTTGAGTTACCTAAGAGTATGGGGGTGTGATGCTTACATCACAAGTGACTCTGATGACAAGCTCGACCCTCGAGGCGAAAAGGTTGTTTTTGTCGGATACTATAACCAATGCGGTTATTACTTCTACCTTCCTGATGCAAATACGATTTCCATCAAAAGGAAGGCTAAAAGGTTCCTTGAAGATGAACTTCTTAGTCGAGGAACTGGAAGTAACTTAGTAGATCTTGAAGAAGTCCAAGGACTACAAGCAACCGTTGACGAGGTCGGAACGTCTGAACCACAACAAATTGTTGATACCGAATCAGACCCGAACACAAGCCTTCGCAGGAGCATCAGGACTCGTAAAGAACCCGATAGATACCTTTGGCATGTTGAGGGTTCTGAAGTCCTGACAGTAGCCGAGTCTGATGACGAGCCTACTAGTTACAAATCTGCTATTTCTAATCCAGATTCTGCGAAATGGCTAGAGGCCATGAAAGCCGAGATGCAATCCATGCTTGACAATCAAGTCTGGGACTTGGTTGAGCTACCCCCCGAATCTCGGGCAGTAGGGAGCAAATGGGTTTTCAAGAGAAAAACTGACATGCATGGAAATATACAAACCTATAAAGCACGGCTAGTAGCGAAAGGTTTCACTCAAACTCAAGGTATTGACTATGATGAAACCTTTTCACCCGTTGCTATGATCAAATCGATCAGGATATTACTTGCCATAGCTGCGTACTATGATTACGAAATTTGGCAAATGGATGTTAAGACCGCCTTTCTTAATGGACATCTTTCCGAAGATGTTTATATGGTTCAACCTGACGGTTTTATCGATCCAAAATATCCTAATAGGGTATGCAAGCTAAACAGGTCCATTTATGGACTCAAGCAAGCATCTCGGAGCTGGAATCTTCGTTTTGACCAGAAAGTCAAAGAGTTTGGTTTTGTCAAGAACGAAGATGAACCTTGTGTTTACAGAAAGGCTAGTGGGAGTGCTATATCATTTCTCATCTTGTATGTGGATGATATATTGATCATTGGAAACAACATCCCCATGCTTAAGGAAATTAAACATTGGTTGGGATCTTGCTTTGCAATGAAGGATCTTGGAGAAGCTGCTTACATTCTAGGAATCAAGATCTATAGGAATAGATCTAAGCGACTTCTTGGGCTAACTCAGAGCACATACATAGATCAAGTAATGAGACGCTTCAAGATGGAAAACTCCAAGAAAGGAGGTGTTCCAATGACTAAAGGAACCGTCTTGGACAAATCGCAAGCTCCCTCTGAGAACCGAGAGATAAAGCAAATGGAAGGAGTTCCATATGCTTCAGCGATTGGTTCTATCATGTATGCTATGGTATGTACTCGACCAGACGTCTCGTATGCTTTGAGCATGACCAACCGTTACCAGCAGAACCCTGGGGTTGCCCACTGGACTGCAGTTAAGAACATCCTTAAGTACTTGAGAAGGACAAAAGATATGTTCTTGATATTTGGAGGAGTCAATGAGGAGCTCACTGTAAAATGTTACACTGATGCTAGTTTTCAAACTGATCGAGATACCTCTCGCTCACAAACGGGTTTCGTGTTCACTCTCAACGGAGGAGCTGTCTCATGGAAAAGCTCCAAGCAGAGTGTTGTAGCTGATTCTACCACGGAATCTGAGTACATTGCCGCATCAGATGCCGCAAAGGAAGCTGCTTGGATGAAGAAGTTCATAACCGATCTCGATGTGGTTCCAAGTATCATGAAACCCATCCAGATATTTTGTGATAACACAGGTGCTATTGCTCAAGCCAAGGAGCCTAGATCACATCACAAAGCCAAGCACATTTTGAGAAAATTTCACTACATACGTGAGATTGTGGAACGTGGAGACATCGTTATAAGCAAAATTGACACAGATCAAAACTTAGCTGACCCATTTACTAAGCCAATGACTCAAGAGAAACATGACCGTCATATGGATGCTATTGGGCTTAGATTAGCTAGTGAAATGTTTTGATTTAGTATTTGGATGTACGAACATCAAACAGTTGTATTCCTGTATTCATTTTGATTTACTAGTTAAATGCAATTCTTGAATCCTACAACTGTGTTCGATTTTGATACGTTTAATCCGTGAATCTTGTATTCTAAATTATCCGTAGTCGATCAGACTCGTGGGAACGACTCTGAATTAAGACTATTCTGATTTTGGACTCAAGGAATTGACTTCCAAATTCACAGGCTTCATTATGAATGATGCTGGATGTAACTCGCATCAAATCATCTTCATGGATCTTAGTCATAAGATGTTTTGATTTGGGCATACTCATTTAGTATCCTCTGACCTGAGATACATACTAGAACTTCCGTTTACTAAAGACTATTCTTTGATCAGTGTCAATCGCTGTCGCGTAACTGCCAGTCATAAAGGCATTGATTGGGAGTGGTTCTGAAGTTCAGTGGGAGTTGTATGTAGTCAAGATGGGATTATGTGCTCTTACATTATATGTAACAGTTAGACATCTGGGCGCCCTCGTTGATTCAAACTGGTGAAGTGTAAGGCCTTACCCAAACTTACTGTGTGTTTGATTGGACCATTTTGATTCTTGAACGAGAACGATAATGATTGAACGCCATATGAGATTGAATCTGATCCATGTCTCATTGTTCAATTGATGTCTTTTACAGAAGGGATAGATGACAACGATTGCCATAAGTCTATTGTCTTCAAGTAGCAAGCCATTGCTAAAGGGAAGATACCTTGGTTAGTGACTTTAAAGTGTCATGACCTGTTGGGGGCAGCCATGTGTAGCTAGAGCACCGCTGGCTGTCTGCGTTGAGATCTTATCAGAGACCGTCCAAGTGGGAGCTGTTGGATATTTATGTCCGGTTCGATAAGTCAACGCTGCCGACCAGGTCTTGACCCGTAAGAGTTACACCGTGGTCAACGAACTAAAAATCCACTTAACTAATAACTGGTAATTACGAACGATACGCGGGTATTGAACTGAGAGACGGGTACATGGACCGAATGAGACAAGAACCCTCTTGCTTCGCCACTTGTCGCGCACCTACATTGCAGCCAATGACATTACATGCAATGGATCTTCTCGCCATTTGGCGCGCACCTAGAATTTGACCAATAACATTTCATGCAAATGATTTTCGACACTTGGCGAGCATGCATAAAGCTCCATGCCCTATTTAAATGGGGCTTGGGTCTTGCTTTTAGATGCAAGAGAAGATCACAAAACTCTCTCAACTCACACACCCAAACCGGTCACCACCGCCCGCCGCCGCCGCTCTCCGCCGGTCGCCGCCGCCCGCCGCCGGCCACCACCGCCGAGACCCGGCTCACTTTCGCGTATCTCTCGTTCGTGTAACTAGCATTCGTTCGTTGAACCTCGGTGTCTCAACCGGTTATTTACTAACCGAAGGTATATCTAAACCCCCTATGGTTGATGTTCTATTTCGTGTTTGCATGTTGGTGACTTTGTTCCATTACGGGTAATCCTTGGTATAAAAGTGTTTATGTTAATTTTGTTACATACGCTTCCGTTGCCAAAATGTGTATATGTTTTTTTTAACTAGTTAAAGTTTATTTTGAATAACCTATTTCTAAATGCACTATTTTGTCAAAATGTTTTGACTAAATCCTTGTGACAAAATAAACACATATTTAATATGAACCGGGTTCATGAAATAAAAGAAAAAAATATACCACGGAAATTCCTTCAACCATCACCACTGCACCTCCATCAACACCTCCACACCTCCACCATCAACACCACAACACCCACCACCGCTACAGTGGATGATCAGATCTTTGGGGGTTTTGTTCTTCAATTGGTTTCTGACGAAATTAGGTGGTAATGGCTGCAAAATTAACTGAATTTATGAGGGATAAGTTGAAGGAATAATAAAAAGATACAAATGTTGGATGTGTGAAGAAGATGATGATACCAGGTGAGGGGCAGATGGCTGTAGCAAGATCTTGAAGAAGGAAGGATACCGTCGATGAGCCATTCAAAGTTTGCACAGATTCAAGAGTGGGTATAGTATTTGATTGTATGTCATCTTTTCTCTATTTGATGAACAATTTGGAATTGAATTGGGTGTTTATATTTCTTCATACCGGAGAATAAAATGATAGCATTAGGTGATATTTTGAGTTAAGTTTCAAAAAAAAAGGTGATATTTTGAGTTGAAATAGAGAAAATCATGCTCAAACACATCAATTAATTACCTCTTGTGTCTCCGTTCTGCAATTTTGCTTTAAACCAGTTAGTTACATTTGATTGCTTCAATATTGGCTTAATGGAAATCTGTTCTTCATTGCTTCAATCATTTGAACTTGTTCTTCATCGATTTGTTAATTGATTATTTGATTTAGTGATAAAAGTGAATACTTGAAAGTTAGATACTTGATTTGTTGATGACTAGGATTAAACAGATGTTGGAAATTTATGGATAATAATAATAATAATAATAATAATAATAATAATAATAATAATAATAATAATAATAATAATAATAATAATACAGGGGTATTTTAGTCTTTTAATGAAAAACTAACAGAAAACTTAAACAGAGTTAGAAATTTGGACTCAAATGGTTAAAGAAAATGCTTATAGGGACTCAGGTCGTTAAACTTTTTGCTTTTGGACTCAACTAGTTAAAACCCATAAAACACAGGGACTCAAAAAGTAATTTACCCTACTTAAAAACTATATTATTATGACTAATCAATAACCGAGTGAAAACAAAGTGAAAACAGTCTGTCCGATTAGACCCGTTGGATATTACTTAAAGACTATATTATTATGACTAATCAATAACTTTAATAGGCTAGGGTTTGCTATTCAGAAAGGGGTAGCGGCGCAGCTTGTTGCTCGCTTACCTGCGATATTGATGTAAAGGCCGGGCACTTAGTCTTTTTAATAAAATATTTTAATCTCTTAAAAAAAAATCAATGACTTTTAAAGTACTAACTAAGCTAATATATAAAATCTGTGAACAAAAAACTCAAAATTTGCAGAAAAGATGTATGAAAATAACATTTTTCTGATCTACAAGGCATAACCAACAGAAAATTTTGTTCGCATCGACTACACCCACCCACCATGAAACGGGGCCCAAACCGCCCTCCGACACAAGTGATCTCTGTCAAGATAAAACGATCAAGTGAACTGAGTAGTTTTAAATAAAAAATATAATGGAATTATTTCTTTTTCTTAAGTTGAGATAATCTTCAGATCTGCAGTTATGAACTTACAATTATCTCCATAGGGGCAAAAGGCTTCGGGTCTTTTTGCTCTCTTGGGATTTCAGGGAACTTAATGTTTTGAACCCGGAACCTAATCTGCAATCAAATATCAAAAGCTCAACAAACGGTGTAATCAGTTTAATAAGAAAATTAACGTGAACTTAATTAATTATAGATGATAACCTCATCGACTCCGTCTATTAAATACTTCTCGTCGTTAAATAACCATGTCCATTTAACTTGGCCCCTGAAAACGTAAAAATAAATAAATCAGATTTCTAAAAAATATAAAAAAAAATAAGAAAAATAAACTCACTTGTTTTCTGAGTCAGGCTCAGCTTCGGATGGCTCCGGCATTAGCAATTCGGGTATGTATATATCTTCAAAAAATCCAAGTGATACTGCATATATATAACATACACGTATATATGGTATAGCATCCGACTTATAAACATTAAAGAACAAAAACGTTAATCGCAATGAGATACGTAAACAAACTTACACCGTAAACCATCAGCGTTTGACTCTTTTAGTCTTGCAGATATAATTTCTCCTACAAAGGGCCGAAATATTATCAGCCTGAATTTTACCCGTATAAAATCCCCGATAAAAAACGGTTCAATCTAGATCGGGCCAAAAGGGTGACCGAAATTGGTTCAGGTAAAAACGGGCCGTTTTAGAAAGAAAAAAATGTATAAAACTTATCACAATATAATCACAAATGGTTACAAACTTTTTTGAAACTTGCTATCAAAGCCTAAACAATCAAACGTATAGTCTTATACTATCAAAAATAATTACTGCGATTAAGAATTGGGGTGAGCTTATTACAGGTAACCTAGAGGTGGCAAAATGAATGGGTTGGATTGGATTGGTTGTTGGGTCAGGATGGGTTTGGGTTAGAATGAGTTTGGGTCAAGATGTGTAAAAGAAAGAAGAAAGTTGGGTTTGGGTCAAGATGAGTTAGGGTCAGGATGGGTTGAGAATAAATCAATAATAATAAAAACTGAAAAAAAATTTAAAAAATGAAAAAAAATTACAAAAAAATTACAAAAAAAGAAAAAAAATTAAAAAAACGATCTGCACTTTTCCTGCATAACATACCTGATGAGATGATGTACCTTCGATCTCAGCTTAATACATTTGAACAGTTAAAGATATAAGATGATTAGTATGCAGAATAATAAAACAGGTTGTTTCATTGTTGTCTCAAAAAATTGTTTTATGAGCAGTTGTATATATGTCATGTAGCAGTTAAGTAATTGGCATTTGCTGATACTTGAGAAATCTTGATGAATACTTGGCTAACTTTAGTTTTTATGGATGTGTAGCGCTACTGGCGTATAGTGCTTTGCTCGATCTTTGTCAAATTTGATTAATAAGATATAGATCAACACATTAAATAGGTTACCATAGGAAGTGGAGTGGGTGTCGTGGTGCTTGTAGGTTTCGTTTAGGCACGGGTAACGAGTTGACATATGAACAGAGAGGTTGAGATATGGGATTCAGAAAACTCACGGACTCGTATCAGTGGTGGTTGGGTGTCACGAAGATGGTCAGAGGTGCTTGGTTAGGTACGGACAAGCACTTGGTACTGACCAGACCTGGAGCTAGTGTTGCAATCGGGTCGGTCAGGTAACCAATAGAGCGATAATGTGTTTGTAGGAGATGGGTACATCAGACTCAGCTGTTACATTGGAAATCAGCCATGAAAGCAATAAAATCATATGTCAAAGATTTAGGATCCTAATGTGATCCCATCATACTAACCCAGATACAATCTGTAAGCTAAAACCCCACAATAAAACAAAGCAAGACAAACTAACAAATCCACACGACAAAGCAAAAAAGAAACCAAATTTAGGATCCTAATGTGATCCCATCCAACACTCGAACAGTAACTCCATTTTCAACCATCAACAAAAGTTAAAGCAAATTAGAGAGCCAGAACATGTAGAAACTTGCTTAAAGCAACAACCACATTAACCTCAATCAATCATACCAGTTTCCCAAAACAAGAATCTTCTAAGTATAATCCAACAACTCGGCAATGTGAATCCATCAAACAAGACAACATACAACTCAAACTACATCTAAATCGCCATGGATATTCACGGATTTCTAACTAGGGTTTCGATGTGTATGTGTGAAATTGAACAATTAAGAAGAAGAAGAAGTTTAGAATGCATAGTGAATTTACAGAAAATAAATCATCCAAACATACCTTTCAATCGATCAAGAAGTGTAGAATAGATTGTTAATAGGTTGATTTAAGGGAGTATTTGGGTAGAAATTGAGAGCGTAGATGAGTTGTTAGGGTAAAAAAGATAATGCCCAATCCTGACCCATTCTTTTTTTCTTAATGGCCCATTTTCACCCATTCTCTTTTAATTCTGATTTTCTTATTACCCATCTAGACCCATTAATAATTTTAATCATCCCAGCAGCTTAAAATTAAAGTCCAAATTTAGGTATTTGGGTAGAAATTGCCAGGCCTAGCTATAACCAAGGCATATAACTTTTCGAGACTCTAAGATCATAATCTAGGTCTCGCCGTAGTTAAAGGCTCAAGGCTCACCAAAAGCGCATGCCCATAACAAGGAAGACACATGTCCCAACTCTTGGCTGTTTTAGGCTGGTTTTGGTTTTGTTTAGACTGATGTTTGAAACTAATTTTGACCAGTTCATGCAGGTTTTTCCCGTTCAGATGCATAGATCACAATATTAGCAAAAGATAGTTGCAGAAAGATGAGTTCTACCGAATCAAAGAACTAGCCTTTGACGCTTTTAAGGGCTATAAGCGGTCTATCAATTTTTGGAGAATCTGGTGTGCTTATTTATGCACATAGCTGCTGCCTGCTAGCGCAGTGCATTTGCAGAAATTTTTGGTTTTATTGTCAAGTGCATAGTTGTTAATGGGATTAGCGACAAATAGCGATAAGGTACCTATATGCTACATAGCGATAAATAACGATACACTATTAAAAAATTTATTTGTATACCATATCCAGATACCCTGGTGTGTGTATATATATATATAGTGTGAGGTTCATTGGGGAACACTAAAAAAGTGGGGAACAGTGGGGAACCGACTCAAACGAACTCCGATTGGACTCATTCCAGCGGCGTTGGAACCGGCTCGTCGAACCCTAACTAGGATCTCTTAACCCTAAACCCTAAATCATAACCCCTAAACTCTAAACCCTAAAAGCTAAACCCTAAAGGCTAAACCTAAACCTAAAGCTAAACCCTAAACCCTAAAGCTAAACCCTGAACCCTATATATATGTTATTTTAGATGTTATTTAACAAAACCTAAAATCCAGCTATTTTATAGCTATATTTAATCGCTATTTATATTAAAAAAAAAACTGAAATCTCGCTATTTATAGCTACATACCTCGTAGCGACGACCTTCAACCTATATGCTACGCTATTCGCTATAGCGACCGCTATTGACAACTATGGTCAAGTGCTTAGCTGATCAGCAACAAGTCCAGCAACAACAAGGTCTGATTCACGAGCTTACAATTGAACAAAAATTCAGCCAAATTAATTAAAAAAAAAACTAAATTAGAATAATTCAGCCCACTTCAGGAGCCCTAGATTAACTTACAAACCTTAACCATTGAACTAATTCAACAATCTTAGATAATTCAAATAAGGCGATCAGTTTCAACAAACCCTAACAACTGAACTAATTTAACTACACAAACCTTAACCATTCAAATATCTTCCACGAATCCACAAGAAATTATCTGTAATTCAAACATAAAACATATAGAATTTAACAATTTACCTCACAAGAAATTGGAGTGGGAGTAGTGAAAAGTGAACGGAGGTGGCCGGTGGCGGCGCCGCAGCGGTGGTCCGTGGTCGTGAACGGCGGCGAGTAAAAAGAATGCGGGCGTCAGTGAACACTGAACCCTAATTTGTTTATGTTGCATATAAAATGAAAACAAAAAAAATCTTAAAACCGTCTGACATGGGCTTCGAGCCCGTGACTTGTTGTGTAACATTCAATCAAGTAACCACTAGAGCCCTTTTACTTTCTAATTGTTGGGCTCACTTCAAATCAATTCACTCCAAATTTCTAACATAGTAGGTCAACGGAGGGTTTCCTATATAATGATGATGGGCCAGGTCACCAATGTCCTCTGTGTTCGCGAGCATGCGTGGCCTTTCGCTATTGAGCCTCGGAGTGCTGTTCGATCGGACATGCGTTCCGATTTAGTGACCATTTACTGAGGACTTGCAACTGGAGTGTCCAACCGATCGGTTAAGCCGACCGATCGAACGACCCGTTCGATCGATCGACCGGCCTGAAAGGTAAGAACACTTCAATGATTTTGAATACTGCAACAAAAACTTCAAAAGTTCAAACCATCATACACAAACACATCCTTCACAAAGGAAGAAACAATCCACTTGAATAGTCTAACCGATCGACCCTGTCGGCCGATCGAATAGGTTGTCCGATCGGATTGTCCAGTCGATCGAACCAACCGTCCGATCGAACCCACTGTTCGATCGACCGGGTTGTTCGACCCACTGTCACTTGTTTCCATCTTCGTATTACTCATCGTTATACTATCGAACTATTAAGGCTAACCCTAATCCCAAGCGCTCCCTTCAATCCATTAATCAATCGTTGTGAGTATACTTGAACCCTTTTTGCTTTAGCACTTTTGGGTGTTACATACGTTACTTACCTAAATCACAATCGAACACACTACTCAACTATTTGAACGCTAACCGATTGCATGTATTACGTGACTAAATGAATGCTTGTTGTTATGTTTACACGTGGAATGCTGTCTACCTGCCTTAGCAACATAGTACTATGGTTTGGACTCAGCACCCGTTCACACGGGGGTTGTTAAGAACAATTACTTGCATGGATTACGGTGGTAATCGTGTATTGCGAACTGTCTCGGACAGTCAACCCGCAGTCGTTGGTATCGATAGATCCATGTCGATAATTAACATGCTTCGTTTTCCTCTGTGTACGTGCTGGTTATGCGTAAACTATTCGAACTATATTATGCTATTATCAAACTTGTATGCTCACCTTTACATTATATGTATTGACTTTATTTTAACGTATGTGACAGGTGTTTATGGTGTTTGCTTGCTAGGAAAGCGAGGCTAGAATAAGGCTCTAGAGGCCCCCAACAAATAGTTGTCTGCCAAGAACAAGCGTCTGGTGCATAGTTGTCAGTAGATCTTGTCAGGCTGGGTCTTTAGGAGCATTTAAACAACATTTATGTATTAATTTGAATCTGAGTTGTCAGAACAGAAATACTTGTCTAGGATGTTATCTGTAATAATATATTTGATTATTTGGGATACGGTATGGGACGTATCTTTAACTGAATAGTATAAATAGTTGTTGTGGAAACTTCTGGACAATCTGTTTCGCTCAGTGCCATGCCCCGATGATTCCGCCATCGGTTGGGGTGTGATACCCACGGCCAAAGAGCAACCGGCGGCATGCGACTGCCAAACACCCTCATGCCGCAGATGCTACTGCCAGACACCCTCATGTCGCCATGGTCGTCGCCGTGCACCACCATGTCGGCCACTGCCATCTTTCTTCTGGCTCTCTCTCCCTCTCTCTAACTATATGTGTGCATATGTTGTGAATCAAAAGAAAAAGGGTCTCAGACTTGATTTTCATGAACTGGGAGAGAGAAAAAGCAAGACACGTATGAGTAGGCAGAGGACTACACCACCTCTCAAATTAGCCAATCAAAAGGAGAAGAGAAAGCAGACCCCATATTTTTTTGAAATACACCCAAAGCACCATATACAACAACCCATAGCACCACCATGTTGCTAATTTATTTTTTGAAATACACCCAAAGCACCATGTACAACAACCCATAGCACCACCATGTTGCTAATTTATAAGTTATAATATACATTCATTCATTCGATACATAAAAAACACATTAGGGGTAATAGTGTCTGTCCCCTGTTGGTTGAAATGGGCTAATAGTGCCAGGAAACACATTAGGGGCAATAGTGCTTGCCCCCTATTGGTTGAAATGGGTGGCAGAGTGAATAGTGCTAGGCAGTTGTCTGGCACTCCTCTATTGGCCCAACAAATTTACGATTTTATCTCGTCTTAAAATTACAATTTTGCCATCAGTATGAAATTATGTTTTTACCTCCACTTAAAAACAAATTTGCGTTTTTGCTCCCAGCTAAAAATTTCGATTTTGCCCTCGGTTCAAAATTACAATTTTGCCCCGTTTAAATTTACACTTTGGCCATTGGTTTTTATCCTTAAAATTACGATTTTGCCATTAGTTCAAAATTATGTTTTCACCCACACATAAAAATAAACGTACGCTTTTGCTCCCAGCTAAAAAATTCAATTTTGCGCTCGGTTAAAAAATACGATTTTACCCCGTTTAAATTTAGAGTTTTGCCATTAGTTTTTTGTCTCACAACCAAGTTACGATTTTCCGCTCAACTTAAATTTACATTTTCTCCATCGTTTTTGTTTGTGTTCCTGGTTAAATTACAATTTTGCCCCCAATGTAAAATTGCAGTTATGCGGGCAGCTACCTGGCACTCCCCCATTGATCCTATTAATTTACGATTTCATCCCTGAATTAAAATTATGATCTCGCCCTAAGTTCAAAATAACGCTTTTCCCAGTGTTTTAGTTTTTTTTAGCAAAACGATAAAAGTTTTTTGTTTTAATTGGTTGACTCCATTTAATTTTTTTTTCCGTGTCAAGAATCTGCCTAACACTCGATCATTAGTCCTGAAAAATTACAGTTTTGCCCTGACCTGAAAATTACGGTCTTATCATCGTTATAGTTTTTTCCTTGCAAAATTATAGTTGTGTTTTTTAATTGATTGAGAATTATTCGGCCTTCGCCCCGCAACACGAGCGGGGCATCAACTAGTAATATATTAAATCACTAGACAATTGTCACACCCCGATTTCCACGTGTATCATCGGTGTGCCCGGTGGGGGATTACCGTGACGTAGTTGGCAACAATATAGTCAAACCACACAATTATATGAATGCACAGCGGAAGCATAAAGATAAGTATAATTCAACCTTTGATTGTAATATCGAATGTATCATAAATAGTCGAATGGTATCCACAGGGGATCAAAATAATAATGAAAATATTGTTCAACAGACAAGGCATCAAAGCTTGCGAGACTTCTTAAGATGCTAAGGAGCTATAACCAGCCGATTACGTGTAGTACCTGCACTTAATCTTTTTGGGAAAATACGTCAGTTTACACTGGTAAATACATTCAACCGACACTTTTGAAAAATGTTTATTAAAATTGATTGGAAAGCACAAGGCACAAACTCTTTTATAACTTTGGAGAATTATTTAATATTATAACCTTGTGAACGAATTACATGTTCCTTCTTTGCGTTTAGTAGCCCGGATCTAGTCCGGGTTAAAGATCAATAGACACACCACATTGCGTAAAACCGAGGTGGGTAAACCAACGGTTACGTCTTTTATTAATATAGACATAATGCCGGGTGTACGCCTACACCCGGATGTCGAGGTCGTGGCCATTTCGTAAAATGATGCCTAGGATATCCGGGACATGGTCATTAACCCCCCAAAGGCTTTTAAGTAACAAGACTGTTTAAATGAGCCGATCAAATTATTCAATTAACCACCTAAACGATGGAAGATTTGATGCTCAATCAAGCGGTATTAATATACCGTAACCCAAGCCCGTATAACGGAAAATAAGTTAAAAGTATTTACCTTTGCAAGTATTGTCCTTAATTGATTAAATCACAGATATCTTTTACTGGGGCTCCTATTCTGGAACGAAGGTTTTAAAATAACCCATTAGAATCCTAACGGGTCTTTATATTAGCCGTAGCCTAGACCGGTCAGTTTCAAGAGATAGATACGGTTTAATCGCGTGAAAGGCGAAAACCGAGAATGGAATGTGATTCTGACCCAACAAGTTCGAAGACTTGTTTTATATGGGTTTAATATTCACACTTTGGATTTTGGGGTCAAAATAATATGGTTTGACCCGTATCGGCTAATTTATGTAAACTAGTTACATAAGCCGAACCGCGCGCGCAAAAGGCGCAACGGGTAACCGTAAGAGTCCTACACTTGTTTCCTAAGTCAATATGCCTTAAAGAGGTTGTGGTATCAGTAGGATACCTTCCGTGATGCCCTTAACGAGTTTAAGTTTATTATACGCCCCGTAGGGGTTTTCCGGTCATTTTAAAGACTTTTTAAAAGGGTTTTAGAGTTCTACAGGAAATCTGAGTTTCCCGTTCAGTTTATAAAGTCCAAAATACTTTATTTATTATTTAAAATCAGTAGCAACTGGAATCGGGTCAAAAGACCTTGTAGAACTCAAGTTTTGGCCGAAAAGGGCATATTCGGTATTCACCGAACCGTAGCCATAACCGCAGGTTATGAGCAGGTTAAAATTAATTAAAAATCTTTAAAAATCCCAAAATATTATTTTACAACAGTGAGTAAAAGGTTTGGTGACGAAATCTTGGTTTAGGTAGGCGTTATGCTAATCGCGCCGTTTATTACAAAAGTTTCTTTTAATTGCGCTATTTAGCATAACTCCTATTCTAGACCTCGGATTGGCGTGAAACTTTAGGGACATGCTTAGAATTTAGTAAGCAAGGTTATGGTCCCTTCACGCGTCCGAAATGCTCGTTTTATTTTGAAAAGGGCGTTACGGTCAACTTTTAAGCAATTAACGGAAATGCATAAAAGACTCGGACAAACGACGAACCGGTCACAGAGGGTGATACCATCACGTGACCTGGTCCTAAGAGAGTCCTAAGGCATATCTACATTGTACTAAAACGGGTCAGAACTGAAGTCAAAGCAAAAGTCAAACTTTTGCGACATTCGGCTCCGAACCGGGTCAATATAGCAAATGGCCGAATCAAACGAGTTTAGACAAGTTTATATACTTAATATCATGTTTTATAAGTGTTCAAACAGGTTTCATATCATCTATTTTACAGATTATGCAAGAATCGCAAAAATGGCTTTCTGTTGACTTTTTAAGTATACGTTTGACCCGACATTTGAACTAGTTAGAGTGGTGATCAGGGGGAACCCTTTTAGGGGTTTATTACCCACATAAATACCAACACATAACTAGTTTCAATTCGAGATATGACTGAGCCATTGTAGACTAATCTCGAAGTCAAACCGTAATTACGACGGTTTGATTTTTAGCTATATAACTAAGTAAAACTAAACCACAAAGGATTGAACGACTTACAGAGGTCTTATGCTTGCTTAGAGGACACTTGAGAGGAAATGTTGAGCTCCAGATGTGATCAATGAAGGAAGAGAAGGTGTGAGTAACATGTTGTGCAATGAGGCCTTTATATAGTACTTCTAAGGCCTTAGATTATTGACAAACATGTCTACCCATGCCCCTTGATCAACAACATGTGGCCTCTAGTGCTAGAGAGTGATTAGGGGTCGCCCATACCTCTGGGAAACCCATACATTAATGTCTTAACGTTTTAAACAGCCAACAGCCAACTTTCTGTCGCTGGGCATCGCTTACGGACGTATGGTTTGGGCCTTGCGGTCCGTAAGCCTGTGGCGGAGACAAGCCAAATCTTTTACCCCCTTACTGTCCGTAAGGCAGGACCCTTGCGGTCCGTAAGGGTTGTTTTTAAATCTTTTTAAATCTTTTGTAATGATTAACGAAATCTTTGGTAATTAATAACCTGACCTTTCGGGTTTGAAGGGGTAACTTTGCGATTTGGCCCTCGGTTAATTACAATTAAGGGCCTCGTGCCTTTTACCCGTACTGTTAAGCCCCCGGTTAGTTTAATTATTATCCGAAAAGCCTTAACTTTCATTGTTGACGCTTTTAACCCCTCTCGTACGAACTTGATCATAATTTTCTCGTTTTAAAACGGAACTTCGCGGAATTTATATAGTACATTCTAGTGAGCGTATTTTACTGTTACAAAGCCTCAGGTACGTCAAAGGGTCACTCAGAGGTATAATTAAACATGTTGACACAGTTAACCCCTGCAGCTTGTAATCTCTCACTTTCTTCCGCGTTTCGCTTCCGTACGATCCATGATTTATTCGTTTGAAGGTACGAGCATCGTTTAGGGTTACTATACAGTATACTTACCCTTGTTTGACATTTATAACCCTCGAATTTACATACTTTCAAGGTTTGTCAACTTTAGTCCTTTATTTAATATTAAATGCCACGTGTAAACTTAAGACACGTGTCAATACATTATTGGACACAAAATTTCGAGGTGTTACAACAATAAACACACAAGTAGAAGGCAATCCATGTTTTTGGTTCACGTTGTATGGATCGCCATAATGATTGGGTTGTTTATGAGTTGAGATTGAGTGAGCCAGGTCAATTTGTGCCCGAGTTTCGAAATATATGACCTAACTCGACTCGAAATACTATACTAAGTTTGAAAACTTGAGCTTGGACTCTAGTCGTTTATAACTTGAGCTTGCTCATGACACAATGAGATGGCTTGAAATCAAATAAGACGACGAGAAGAACTAGAGACAACCAAGCGAGAGGAAACATAAGTTAAGACCTAGTTGCCAAAGACATATGATTCACAAGAGCTATAACAGTTTAGTTCCCAATAAAGACCATCAATTCACAAGGGCAAACATGTCTCATATGAAGTTTAGTTCCTAACAAAGACCAACAATTCACAAGGGTAAACTCGTGGCTCGCTGCTAGCTCGAAACTCGCTCGAAAAAAGCTCGACTCGAAATTGGCTCGGTTGTAAACGAGTCAGCTCGGCTCGGCTCGGTTTGTAAACGAGCCGAGCTCGAGCTTGGCCTGGCTCGGCTCGTGAGCTGGCTCGATAAGGTTTACATCCTTCATTTTTTTTTGTCTCATATCGCTTAGAAAACAAAAACTAATGGAGTATCTCCTAGGTAAAGACAATGTACCAAGTGAATTAACTATTTATACTTGCATATTTAGCCATATGGTTAAATTAAATGGCAATTATGACCCTTAGTCTATGAGAAAATTCATTTTAAGGGCTTTTTAAGCAGTAAATTTTGTGGTTCTTTGTTAGTTCGAGCTAGATCGAGCTAAGCCGAGCTAGCTCAAATTCTAACCGAGTCGAGCTCGAGCCTCAAATCTCAGCTCAATTTAAAATTCGAGTTCGATCCGAACCAGTTCAAATTAAGCTCGAGCTGGGTCTAACTCAGCTCAGCTCGTTTACAGCCCTAATACGAGTCAGCTTGATTTGGTCACCATCAAGTATTTTGTACTCAAGTGGCTAATCATACACATGATAAGATTGGATATGAGATGCCATACGCCTCTTACGTATTAAATTATAACACTACTACACACACCACTTCACGATCTCGTGAGCACACTACAAGATTCACTATCAAATCTCCACCTACTTCGTGATTTAGGGATATTAATCCATCTATCATCCCCAAAAAATCACTGAATAAACCGAAAATCACTTCAAATTTTGTGAAATTGATATGCAAAAGGTTAACGGTTGTGCTGGAGAATGTTGGAGTGGATTTGTTGGATGTTTAGTAAGAAGAAAGCAGGTTGATCCAACTGTCGCTAAAGCCGAGGGTTTTCAGTTAGCAAAACGGTTATCCGTTATTGATTTAATCGCTATTGGTAAGTTATTAATCAGTTTACGTAGGATGTTAGGGTTTGTGTTGATTCAAATTGTATACTTGTGAGTACTGATGTTATTGACACTGTTCACAAGTTTGTTTATGTTGTTGTTGATGTGTAGATTGTTATATTAATGTGTATATGTGGTTATGTATGTGTTGGTGATGTGAGTGAGGGTATGGTGGTTTTGTTTAACTTGAAACGACATTCGCTAGGTGATTGTGACTACTGATGTTATTGATTTTGGTCATAAGGCTTCTTTATGTTGACTGTATTGGATGATATATGTTGCTGATGTGTATATATGTGTGTACATGTGATTATGTATGTGTTAA
The DNA here is from genome assembly GCF_002127325.2 of Helianthus annuus. Classification (NCBI taxonomy): domain Eukaryota; kingdom Viridiplantae; phylum Streptophyta; class Magnoliopsida; order Asterales; family Asteraceae; genus Helianthus; species Helianthus annuus. The sequence goes on along the minus strand of NC_035434.2, from coordinate 156,057,002 downwards.
TGATGCGAGTGAGGGTATGATGGTTTTGTTGAACTTGAAACGACATTCGTTAGGTGTTGGAGCAACGGTTGTGATTTTTATAAGGTTTGTTTATGTTGACTGTATTGGATGATATATATATTGCTGATGTGTGTGTTTATGTGTATGTGAGTGAGGGTATGGAGGTCTTGTTGAACTTGAAACGACATTCGTTAGGTGTTGGAGATTGCGATTACTGATATTGATTTTGCTCATAAGGTTCCTTTATGTTGACTGTATTGGAGGATATATGTTGTTGATGTGTATATTGTTGTATTGATGTGTATATGTGATTATGTATGTGTTAGTGACGTGAGTGAGGGTATGCTGGTTTTGTTTAACTTGAAACGGTATTCAGTAGGTGTTGGAGCAACGATTGCGATTACTGATGTTATTAATTCGTTCATAAGGTTCGTTTGTGTTGACTGTGCTGGATGATATATGTTGCTGATGTGTGTATGTGATTATGTATGTGTTAGTGATGTGAGTGAGGGTGTTATGGTTTTGTTTAACTTGAAACAACAGTTGTAATGATTGCTATTACTGATGTTGATTTTGTTCATAAGGTATTAAGGTTCCTTTATGTTGACTGTATTGGAGATATATATATTGCTGATGTGTGTATATATATACGTGTATGTGTGATTATGTATGTGTTAGTGATGTGAGTGAGGGTATGATGGTTTCGTTGAACTTGAAACGACATTCGTTAGGTGTTGGAGCGACAATTGCCATTACTGTTGTTATTGATTTTGTTCATAAGGTTCCTTTATGTTGACTGTATTTGAGGATATATATTGCTGATGTGTGTATGTAATTATGTATGTGTTAGTGATGGGAGTGAGGGTATAATGCTACAATTTAACTTGATATGATATTTGTTAGGTGTTGGAGCAACGATTGGAGCGGGAGTTTATATTCTTGTTGGAACAGTTGCTAAAGAGCAAACAGGTCCTGCTATCACAATATCATTTCTCATTGCTGGAATAGCTGCGGGTCTTTCGGCGTTATGTTATGCAGAACTCGCTTGTCGCTGTCCGTCTGCTGGGAGTGCGTATCATTATTCGTACTTGTGTGTTGGGGAAGGGTAAGGTTATATGTTGTAATATTTCAAGGTCTTTAAAAGATCACTCTGTTCTTCACATTATTTATAGCCACAATAAGTTCATACGAATTGCTATACGTTTTCTTTCTTGAACATGATATATGCTAATTCATTTTTTTTTTCTTTACCCAAAAAAAAAAATAATAATTCATTTTTTTTTTTTTTGCAAATGGACATTTTATTGCCTTAATATCAGTGTTGCTTGGCTGATTGGTTGGTCGCTGATACTGGAATATTCACTTGGTGGAGCAGCTGTGGCTCGTGGCATATCCCCAAATATGGTGCACTTCATTTGCTTCTCTTTATGATATTGTATGTGTGTATATATACATATATGTGTGTAATCATGCTCAAATAAGAACTCAAAGATACGTAGAAGTTGTTAGCAATAAATCATATTTTTAATCTGAACCATATCAGTCCACAGTTCACCAAATTTGCAATTTTATGTTGATAAATTTTTTAAGCATTAAAGTTGGCAAATTCACAACTTTATATGTGCACATATGTGTATCGAGGTCTCGTCCAGATGCACACATAAAAATGTATATATGTGGAGTTTCTCCAATGAAGAGTGCATCAAGATTCTATCAAACGCTTCAACAGAGATATATAATTGTAACTTTGTGGTTTCTTCCACGGCTTATATAATTCCAAATTTCCAATTTAAATTTATATTATTTCTTAGGGGTATTGGATTTTAATAATCCAAAGTTTCACTGATTGGCCGGTAATAATCTCAACTTCAAAAATTGCCTACAACAGTCCCAACTTATAAGATTTTGGCCACCAATGATCCTTGTCTAACTGGGTTATAACCCAGTTAGTTTTTTGAAGTTTTGAGCGGCGGAGAAGGTCACTAGAGGTTGGAGATGACAAGTGGTGGTCTCCTTTGGTGGTTTCAGGGGTAAAGAAGGTCGTCGGAATAAGTTGCAGGTTACCGGAGTTGCGTAGATGGTGGAAATTTTAAACTTTTGAGAAGCGGAGAAGATTACAGGAGGTCGGAGATGATTGGTGGTGGTCTCGTTTGGTGGTTTCAGGGGTAAAACGGGTCGCCGGAATAAATGGAATAAATTGCAGGTCACCAGCCCAACAAGGTTATAACCCAGTTAGACAAGGATCATTGGTGGCCAAAATCTTACAAGTTGGGACTGTTGTAGGCAATTTTTGAAGTTGGGATTATTACCGGCCAATTAGTGAAACTTGGGATTATTAAAATCCAATACCCCTATTTCTTACTAATATTTGACTTATTATCATCATTACTATTTTTTGTGGGTGTGTGTATATATTATATATGTTTGTGTGTATATATATATCTAATTCTAATATTCTTTCATGATGAACAGGCCTTGTTTTTTGGAGGTCAAGACGGGCTGCCTGCTATTTTAGGTCGTCCAACCGTTCTCGGTATTGTAGTTGATCCTTCTGCAGCTATTCTGGTCTTCGTTATGACCGCACTACTGTGCACTGGAATCAAAGAGGTACTCTTGTTATCTTATATCTTCTTGAAATTTAAATGTATATAATTTTTTTCATATTGGTTTTTACATTAATTAAATACTTGTTTTTCTAGAGTTCATTGGCACAAGGCGTAATTACAACAATAAATGTTGCAGCCTTGCTTTTCATCATAGTAGCGGGCGGATACGTAGGTTTCAAGACTCAATGGGCTGGATATAGTATTCCTGGCGGGTAATATACTGATTTTTATTTCTGTAATTTAAAGTAGAGTTAATTACTGTTTTCGTCCCTGTGGTTTGTCAAAAATCACTATTTCAGTTCATTAGTTTAAAAATTGCGATTTCAGTCCCTGTGGTTTTACTTTCGTAACCATTTCAGTCCCTATGGTTTCACTTTTGTAACCATTTCAATCCATTTATTCTGTAAGTACAGGGACTGAAATGGTTACGAGGTGGACTGAAATGGTTACGAAAGTGGAACCATAGGGACTGAAATCGCAAATTTTAAACTAATGGACTGAAATAGTGATTTTTGACAAACCACAGGGACGAAAATAGTAATTAACTCTTTAAAGTATTTATAATACCTTAAAAGAAAGACCCATTCTACCCCTAAACTTTGTGATAATGTCAAAAGTAACCCTCAACTTTCTAAATGTCACCTTGACCCCCTCAAGTTTCTAAAGTTTCGAGTTTACCCTAAAACTACTTTCTTAAGTTTTTTTTTTGTACGTGTCGGTATAAATTCGAGTTCGTCAACGCCTTAACGTAATTTTTGTTTGGAAACGAGTTGGGTCAATTATAAAATGTTTTATTTTTATGTACGTTTTGAGTTGGACTTCATTTTGAGGTAATTTTGTTTGGAAACAAATCGGGTCAAATATAATACGTTTTCATTTGACGGTATAAATTTGAGTTACTACACGTTTCGACGTAAATTTAGTTTGAAAACGAGTCGGGTCAATTGTAGTCAATACTTTTTCACGCCGCGTACGACGCCAAGCACGTGTTTATTTTATGTGCATTTTGAGTTGGTCTACGTTACGACATAAATTTTGTTTGGAAGCAAATCAGGTCAAATATAACATATTTTCATTCAAGGGTATGAATTCAGATTACTCTAGGTTTCAAAACGTAAATTTAGTTCGGAAACGAGTCGGGTTGACTGTAGTCTATAATTTATCACATCGTGTACAGTGCCGCCGCAACGCGCGGCACGTAAAATAACCACTTATTTACTAAATCACAAAAGCATTCCTTCAGGTATCTCCCTTTTGGAGTTAACGGCGTACTTGCTGGGTCTGCAACTTGCTTTTTCTCATATGTCGGTTTTGATGCAGTAACTAGCACTGCCGAAGAGGTAACTATTGTGTGTCATTCTACTTTAATAATAATAATATGTTAATATTAATTTCATTCTGTAATTACAGGTGGTGAATCCTCAAAGAGATTTACCTATCGGTATTGGTGTATCATTGCTTACATGTTGTGTGTTATATATGCTTGTGGCTGCCGTTGTGATCGGCTTGGTTCCATATTCTGCGTTGGACCCAGACACCCCTATCGCATCGGCTTTTGCTAGTTATGGGATGAATTGGGCAGTGTAAGCATGCACTTCTGTTTGATTTATCAAAACTGAATTATATCTTACTTTATTTAAACTATTTTTTACAACATTACCCAATTGCAGATATATTGTAACGATTGGAGCTGTTACAGCTCTTTGTGCTGCATTAATCGGTGGAATTCTTCCACAGGTCTGTATCAGTTGTTTCTTTTGGCAAATATATACATACACACATATTCTATTTTGTGTTTTGCTTAATTTCTGGTTTTTAAACCATCATTTATAGGGCTAATGTGATAACCAACTATTGTCTGCTATTCAAAAAAAAAAAAAAAAAAAAAAACTATTGTCTGATTTTTGTTTTGTGCAACTATCTTTGTTTTCACAGATAAGAAAGTTAACGGACTTTCAGGATATATGAAAAAAAAACTCTCCAATTTTCAAACATATTGATTCAACCTGACCCAGTTACCTGTTCAAATATGACGTGGCAGTCGATTGTTTGGTACCTTTGACCATGTTGACTTTTTCCTGACTTGGAGCCTGAAAATCCATTAACTTAGAAGATTACCCTAATGAATACTTTTGTCGAAGTTTGAAACTTTAGTGTGTTACCCAAAACAGGAATGAGATCAAAGTTGGTTACTCTTTAGTCTTTATGCAATTGGTGATATTAAAAAACAGTCGATTATAAGTAACCTTCTGGACTTTTTTTTCATATAGTTGTATTTTCTTGCCTTTTTCAGCCGCGAATCCTTATGGCAATGGCCAGGGATGGTTTACTACCATCTTTCTTTTCGGATATAAATAAAACAACCCATGTCCCCGTCAAGAGTACAATTGCAACCGGAGTCTTTATTGCATCGCTGGCGTTTTCTATGAATGTTGACCAATTAGCAGGCATGGTTAGTTAAAACTGTTTCTTGACAGTACTACAAATAATCAAAGTAACACGGTAATTGCTAGACATTATATCACTTGTTCTTGCAGGTTAGTGTGGGTACACTGTTGGCATTTACCGCAGTAGCAGTTTCAATCTTAATACTCCGATATATTCCTCCGGATATCACCATCGTCCAATCACCTAACACAGAATCAGCTGATTTGGTCTCGTCAGAATTCAATAACGATATTACAGATATTTGTGCTGAAGATCGTGGGGCCCGTTATCATACTCAAAAAGGTGTAGCCAATGTATGCTTCAATTCTCATATTGTCTTTCCTTTTACTCTTTTAGGTATTGCTTAAAAACATATCACAAAATTCTTTTCTTCCTCTTTTATCTTTACGTTTATATTTTTATTATATTCTTATCTGTATAATAATTTCTTTCTATTTTATTGCAAAGATGGACATGAAGCAAGAAGACGAAAGATGGCTGCTTGGAGCATAGTAATTGTTTGTGTAGGCGTGCTTGTGCTTGCATTTGCTGCTTCAGTTAAAAACATACCCATGTATGTATGTCAATAACTAACATATGTATGTTATAAATTTGAAGTTGATTATTATATAACTGACTTAAATATCTTCAGTGTTCCTAGCTTCATATTGTGTGGGCTAGGAGGAGCTGCTATATTATCAGGTTTGACTGTGTTGACCTGCATAGATCAGGATGATGCTAGGCTCACCTTTGGAGAAACAGGAGGTATATCTTTAATCTTTTAATGTCAAACTTTTTGCGTATGTGGTATGTGATGACGGCCTTACACGTAAAACCAGTTAAAAATGAGGTTCGTTGCAAAAATCAATAATTAACTGTTAGTTTCTCTTGTATGCCTAGTTTGATGTTCACCTTATATACTTTTAAGTTTTAATCCCGTCTCAAATGGGGAGCCTGTTCGGTTATGGATATGTAATACTAGGTTATAACCCCGTGTAATACACGGGTTAAGTAAATAAACAATCAAATAGTTAATAACAAATATTTAAAAATGATAAAAACGATATTTTTAAGACGTTTTTATGATATCCAAACAAAATTTTGTGTCATGTAAGACCAAAACTTAACGACAAATAGTTAGGATTATTAAAATCCAATATAATCATGTATTTTGAGACAAAGAGAGTTAGTTACAATTGTTTATATTTATTATTTATTAGAAGTTAAATTAGATAAGTAATTATATTTCTTACATAAAAATAGTTAGTAATTAGATTTTGTAACTGGTAAGTAAGAGGGTAACCATTGATAATATGTGTATTTTTTTAAATAAAATCATATTGTCTCAAGGAAAATCCGTTAGTAAATATGTTTCACCAAAAATAGTCATGAACGTACTATGAAAAAAAATCGTACATTAAAATTTTTAAAGAATTTATTTTGAAGTTAGTTAAAAACATACTTTCTCATAAGTCGATAATGCATGTCAATTGGAAATAAGTTCATAAACATGCCTCCATGTTTTTTTTTCAAATATTTTACAATATAAGTCAATATTTTATAGAAATTAAATTAAATTAAATAATATATATATTAAATTTAATAAATTAAATTAAATATATATTAATTTAATTCATCCTTTAGATATATTAATTGTATTATGTTTTCATCCTTTTGATTGTATTGTATATGATAATATATATTATACATAAGTCGATATTTTATGTTTAAAATATATATTAAATTTAATAAATTAAATTAAATAATAATTATCTATAATTAAAGATGGTCTAGAATAATGACAAGTGTCCCTTTAATGGTTTCTTTTATTATATAGTATAGATATAGATTCATAGCATTATAAATTACTTTTTTTTATCAGGTTTCGTCTGCCCATTTGTGCCGTTCTTGCCTGTTGCATGTATTCTCGTGAATACCTATCTTCTTATTAATCTCGGGTAAGTGGGTCCTACATACAGAGACATGTTTTTTTAAACACAACAACATTCTTTTGTGTCATACTAAAACTATAACATTTTTAAACATGCAGAGTCGATACATGGATCCGAGTGTCAGTGTGGCTGGTGATTGGTGTATTAGTCTACTTATTCTATGGAAGGAAACATAGCTTACTAGTAGATGCTGTGTACATGCCAATAGTGCTTGAAAAAGAACCCGAAATTCATGAAATTATTTCTTAGCATTCTTTGTACAACTTACAATGTGCCCGTGTTCATCGAATTTTGTTCTAAGCTATGTTAGTATTTATTGTTGTAATTTGTGTGTTAGCTAGAAGCCCTCTTCATCAATTGGTGGAGGAAAAAGTCATGTTTCTCGTGAACTAGATCGCCCATATTGTTCATGAGCCTGTGGTTCGCCGAAACTTGGTAGCTTTGATCCCCATTCCTTGATTCCAATTATTACAAAGTTTTGATAAAGATCAAGGAACAACCCATTCATTGTGTTACCTTGGACATGATAATAAACATATGTAAGATCACTTTTGAGAATATATGTTATGATTTTTTTATTGCAAGTGGTTGAAAATGTATGGTTGGATCACCTCTAAACCTTGTCCTTAGCCAATTTCGGCTGTGGCGAAGTAAGGTTTGCCTCTACGCATCGAATAAGGATAACGAAACACGTTTCCATCCTCTTCATATGGTTATGTTTCCAAGTTCTTGTTGCAAAATCCAGGTTAGAACCCCTATAATATATTGCTATTTGCTTCCCAACCTTGGTTTTGTGGACCATATCTCCAAGGTCCTTTATCATGAGTAATTAAATTTTAAACCCTTAACCAGTTTATGAATACATATTAAACTGACCTCAACTAGATATCGACATATCGCCACTTAGGGGCAGCGTTTTCATAAAAGAAAGGTTCAAGGACCCTCACCTGTAAATGCCCCAAGGTAACCACTGTCGATCAAGGTTTATCTCATTGGTAGGAAAAGCTTATGTACCTCCAAGTAGTTGAGCTAGCGGATGACAGGTTGTTGAACTACAAAGTATAGTGGACAAACAAGACAAATGTCTTTATTCATTTGTGAATTTTAAACTTAATTTTTGGTAAAATCTAGGGGGTCGGACTCTCAAAATCCAATATTGTACACTACATAAAAGTTTTCTTCGGAAACTTTCAGTAATGCTTACACTATGAAGCGAAAAAACACGGGGTGGGGGGGGGGGCATGAAAAGATCCGCCCCTAGTCTTGTTATTGCCAAGACACTAATAGAAGCATCCACGACCTTAGATGACCAACACGACCTTGGGGTATACCTTTGGGAAAGGGTGTTTGGGAGCTAGATGGCCTCGTGGGATGATGGGACACACTACATCACCCTCCTAATCTCCCACACCTTCCGGGAGCCTTGGGGCTCCGTCACAATCATCCCAACACTCCTCTCCCTCCTCTTTTATTTAATTTTAACTATTTTAAATGTTTAAAATAATATAAATTATAAAAAAAAAAAAAAAACAGTGTGAGATCATAGATAAGTAAAACATAGGTTCAGGTTTTGGTGTAGAGGTCAGGAATGGGAGGAGATTCTGATGTGGTGCTGAGCTAGTAGTCTGGGAGCTTGGATAAGTATAACAGGGCCTTATAGTATAGGTTGTTGTCCAGTTAAGTAAGAAGTAACCATGCCACAACATTTGTGGCTTCCATGAACTTTCAAGAGAGGCAACCAATGGCAGTCCCACTTTTTTTACAGGGGACGAAAATTTTTGGGTCACTTATCTATTACTATATAATAACTATTATCGTTCCGGTTAGGGGCGGGTTATACTAAAAATGGTATTGAAACTAAATTTTATATAGTAAATAAAATGCATAATGAAAATCTAATATATTTAAAGTTGTTCTTTGCAAGTTTTCATTTTCAAAAACGGACATGACACTAAACCGGGCGCGTTATTGGTCCACCTAGCAAATTGGTTGTCTTAGACTAAGAGACCTCATGACGTCGTATTTATATACTCTTAAATACAAATGTCGTGGCAAAAGCCACCGACCTCCACTTATATATATATTTTGGTGTGTTACTTGAGTTTGGTATTCGATCCCACGTTTCTTTTTTTCTTCTTTTTCCTTTAATTTGTTTTTTAATTTATATTACTTTATTAAATTATTAGGTCGTAACGTGTGGATAAAAATCTGAATTCGTGTTTCATAATGATAGTATTACAACTCGATTTTTTTTCGTGACTTTCAATTTTTTATCCTATGTTTCAGTTTCTATAACAGAACTTACTCAACTTCATACGCTTCTCTTTAATTGCCTAGCCACATCGACTTCACAACCGTAACCAAATTCGCAACAACGTTTCGACATTGGTTTTGAAGTTTGCAAATGTGCCCTTTAACACGTTAATGTCATTGTAAGGCCTCGCCACAACCCGGGAGAGGTAATTAGGATCTTTCGTTTAAAATACTTTTTAAATTTTATAAAGTCGTAACGTGTGAGGCATAATATGGTTTTAACATGTTTTCTTATATGTACTTAAGCATGTTAATGTCACTGTCGCAATGAGTGTAACAAAGTTCCCAAACGCGTTGCTACACGCGGTCCCGTTGCAACTTTGATCCAACCGCAATGCTTATATATGTTACTTGAGTTAAATCGAATACGTTGAAACATGCTTTTCATATAGTTAACGCATCACATAATGCTTGGGCTTATCCATACGATGTTTGTAACATGCATTTTCGTGATACCTTGAGGGTTTAGGAATAATCTGTTAAAAAACAATTAAATGGTGAAAGTAAACTGCTATGAATAAGGAAGTTATGGTTTGAATGTCGCTACAAACATGTTTTTTACCAACAAATTGGTTTTACACGAGTGATTTACAATATCTATAGAAATCTAAGTTGATGTCTCTAGTTTTATGACCTCCGGAGGGAAATTAGTTGTTGATAATCATAAGACCACCCGTAGTGGGGCGTGATTTTTAAAAAATTTTGAAAAAAAACGCCCTAAAACGCCCTCCCCCCATTACATGGGGCGTTTTCTTAAAAAAAATCAAAAACTTGAAGTTTGTTATAAACTAGTGAGCTTACCCGCGCTTCGCAACGGGTTTCGGTCGATTCAATATGGTACCGGCATTCGGAATAGCAATCGAAAGAGACAAACACAAGAGGATATACACATCGATTGAAAACAAAAAAAAATGAATATCGTTACCGATAGCAATATTGTTTGGCTGGTACAGATTCAATTCATCACGGTAAAGTTACTATACCTAACTCGCCATAGCCTACGGTACAAAAAAATCTCTATTGCAAATACAACTTCATCTTCAACAAACTTTATACCGTCGCATCGAGAAAGCCATAAAAATGAATACGTTACTCGTAGCGATACTGATATTGTTCAAACAATATCGGTCAAATTTCTTACCGTAAAGTTTGACTATATTTGACTCGTTCGAATAAAGTTATAAATAAAAACAAAATATACCCTCAAAAGTATTATAAAGATAAAATAACAAATAAAACTAAGTTTAATAATTTTTTAATTAATATAATTAAAAAACTAATAGTTAAAAAATTAAACTAAAAAAATATTAGTAAAATAAAGAAATAATATTAAAATATTAATCTACTTAAAAAATGTAAGATATAGTAATTATTTATTTTTTAAATAATATTATTGAAAAAGTTAATAGTTAAAAATTAAACTAATAAAGAAAATATTAGTAAAAGTAAGAAAATAATATTAAAATATTATTCTACTGTACATGTCCTTGTAAAATGTAAGATATAGGAATATATTATTAGTATATGGTTATCAACACCAAAAATAGATTAGCTTCTTCTCCAAGTTTTCTTCTCCTATATATACTTCCCATTGTATCTCTTGTATGATATACCTATCAATTAAATATTAGTTCTTTTCTCCCTATAATTCTGCCCATATTCCTGTGTTAATAGGCTAGTTTCACAACACGTTATCAGCACGAGAGTGCTCTATAGTTTATGGAGGTGCCGTCATCCATGCCGTTAGTTTTACACCCATCCATATGTTGCCTGTTCATCTCCTGCCTCACTTTCCTGCCATCTCACTTTGTTTAAAGCGGAGTAAATACCGATTTGCCTATTAATCGTAATCTGGTATGTCTGTATCTAATCTATACATATAATAAAGTAAACCAATCTGAGACACATGGCAATCATTGAGGCTATTTAGAATTTTATTTTCCCGCCTTCAACATAATCCTTTTAGTTTAATTAGTTAATCCTAAATTAAAAAAAAAAGAAAATTAATCTTCAAATTAATAGGTTCACCTATCGAAACCCTAATTTGTATATAAATATATCTGAGCTCCTATTTAAATTATTTACGATATATACATTTTAAATTCATATACAGTATTATAATCATATTCGCTTACGTTTTAATATTTAAAAAAGTAGATTATTTATTTACTTTATTAACTTATATAACTATTATTTAAAAATCAATCTAAAATTTCTAAAATAAAGAGTAACAGAATCCATTAATCCTAAATTAAAAAAAAAAAAAGAAAATTAATCCTTAAATCTTGAAAAAAATAAATTAATCTCTACTTAATATTTTTATCCAAATTTTATTTTTCAAATTCAAATTAATAGGTTCACCTATCGAAACCCTAATTTGTATATAAATATATCTGAGCTCCTATTTAAATTATTTACGATATATACATTTTAAATTCATATACAGTATTATAATCATATTCGCTTACGTTTTAATATTTACAATTAGATTATTTATTTACTTTATTAACTTATATAACTATTATTTAAAAATCAATCTAAAATTTCTAAAATACAGAGTAACAGAATCCATTAATCTATTTTAAGTATTACATTTTATTATATAAACAAATCTCTACTTAAAAATTTTATCCAAATTTTATTTTTCAAATTCAAATTAATTAGGTTTACCTATCGAAACCCTAATTTGTATATAAATATATCTGAGCTCCTATTTAAATTATTTACGATATATACATTTTAAATTCATATACAGTATTATAATCATATTCGCTTACGTTTTAATATTTACAAAAGTAGATTATTTATTTACTTTATTAACTTATATAACTATTATTTAAAAATCAATCTAAAATTTCTAAAATACAGAGTAACAGAATCCATTAATCCTAAATTAAAAAAAAAAAGAAAATTAATCCTTAAATCTTGAAAAATATAAATTAAACTCTACTTTATATTTTTATCCAAATTTTATTTTTCAAATTAATAGGTTCACCTATTGAAACCCTAATTTGTATATAAATATATCTGAGCTCCTATTTAAATTATTTACGATATATACATTTTAAATTCATATACAGTATTATAATCATATTCGCTTACGTTTTAATATTTACAAAAGTAGATTATTTATTAACTTATATAACTATTATTTAAAAGTCAATCTAAAATTTCTAAAATACAGAGTAACAGAATCCATTAATCTATTTTAAGTATTACATTTTTTATATAAACAAATCATCATCTATAAACATTTAAACACATATTTTTATATAAACAAATCATCATCTATAAACATTTAAACTGAATCATATTCACTTACGTTTTAATATTTACAAAAGTAGATTATTTATTTACTTTATTAACTTATAACTATTATTTAAAAATTAATCTAAAATTTCTAAAATACAGAATCCATTAATCTATTTTAAGTATTACATATTTTTTATATAAACAAATATTAATCAATACATAAAAAATCTATTTTAAGTATTACATATTTTTATATAAACAAATATTAATCAATACATAAAAAACAATAACGGATACATTCAAATTGCCTTTGAACCAATTAATTTACTATTTAATTAACATTTTAATAAGCACCTTTATTTTACTAAATTCCATATCAACTGGTTAGTAAACTATCATGTTTTAATACAAAAAGAAAACTATTATTTTAATATTAATGCTTGAAAAAATTCGGAGTGTTACAAATTTTAAGAAAGAGACAAACCAAATAGCCAAAATGAGAGAAAAAGAGAGAGAGTAAAGAGAGAAAAGTTGAATAGTAGATTTGTGAGGATAACAAAACTTGATAAATTATATAGGGGACAATGTTGTTATACATAAATAATGTATTTTTTAGTATAACTATTAATGTATATGTATAACAAAAAATAATATTGTTTTATTAATATCATTATTATTACTGCTATTGTATTATTTATAATTGCTACCATTATTATTATTATCGTACCTTTCTAATATTGATATATTTGTGTATGAGATTTTAATCAAGTTACCGGAAAACTCTACGAGTCAGTCTAGGAATGTGCGTAAGCATTGGCCGTTTTTGCTATCAATGCCTAATTTTGTTATGTTGCATTGTGACCATATATCCATAGATCTCCACTTCCAGTATCTGTCGGCTTTCCGATGACAATTAATATAACACTATCCAAGGTAGTATTGTTTTTAGCATTACTGGATTCACTCATGATCAATGGCATTATTAATAGTTAAAAGTAGAGACAGGTAAAACTACTAATTCTAGATAGAGATAGTAAAGTTACGAATAAAAGATGTAATGTTGTGTAGAAATAAATTTATAGATATTTATGAACTATATGAATATTTTTTGGATTCAAATTACTTTCTGTAATGTGCGAGTTATAATTGTAAGATTTCATTTCTCAATAATATTATATAATATATTTATTTTTGTATTATTTTCAACGATAGTTTGATTACATGTATTTTTGATGAATTTTATAATACTAACATACATCATCTTTATATTAACTCATTTATGTCAATTTGGTATTTAAATGGCTCCGTCTTTGATTTGCATTTACAAGAAATATTTATTATAAAGTTTAAATTATTCAACCCGTGTAACACACGGGGAACTAACCTAGTCTGTGTATGTGTTTAATTTTATGCAAAAAACAAAACCATCTCAACATCAATCAAAAAGTAACTCTTCCACCGCCAAGGTAAGTTTTCACCCCTTTCAATAAATTTAGAGTTTCTTATTAAAAGAAATATTCATGACTAATAATTTATGTGCTTGATGACCCGTTATGTTATTGGTATTTTCAACAAACAGTTTATTAATAATATAATACTATTTTTCTATATATATCTAAAAGTATAAAGGAAGGATTTCGTTGATTATTAATGAAAATCAATATTTCCATTTACTGCGTTTTATATTCGGATAACTTTGAAAAGTTTTATGGTTTGAAGTTAATATTTTATTTTCTTCAAGAAAGTTCATGTACGATGACTTTCAAACTATGATCGATCACAAAGAAATCAAACGTGTTACCGAATTCCAACAAACTTATCTATCAACTTAGCGGTAAGGATCGAATCGGTGGTGACGCCAGGTAAAACCAAAACCCATTCTTGATTTTATGTGAACATTGGCAACCGAGAATTGATATTTGTTTTGGGTTATGGAATTATGTCAGATTGATTTTGGTTGGGGATTGGGTTTATGGCCATAGTAGTATGCTTGGGAAATTAACCATTAGTTATTATGTTGAATACCTCACTGGTCTAATAGACTCATCTTATTGGGAGTCATATATTCAATCAAATTAATATTCTTTTATAAAAACAATTAAAACTTAAATACTAATTCTTTTAAATCTTTTATTCAATAATTAAGGAATAAAGTATCGATTTGTTACACTTCAACTTCATGAATAGTATTTTTTTAACCTACCTTTATGGTCAGTTCTATAAGGTACTTTTTATTTAGTTATAATATTATGTAGTCAACTTGTATACTAAACTACATTATGATTCTATCCTTGTTTACGAATTGTTAAATGCTTAATTGGCAAAACTTAGATATCTTATAAGTGGAGTACAACCAAATATATGTTATGGCAATACTTGATACTTATTTTATAAGATAGTATATGTTGATGCTTAATACAAAGAAATTTGGTTATGGCGAATTTTCCTTGCCTACTTATTTTATTTATATTAAATTTGGAACCATTATTTTCATACGTAATGAGGAATGTTGTATTCCCCTTCACCACTGGTCTTTATCGAAAGTCTAGGATAACTAATTTAACGATGTGTTATTAAAATACCACGGGAACTTGATTGAAATATTTGTTTATGTCTCAAAATTAAAATACCATGGGAACTTAATTGGGATATTTGTTTATGTCTCAAAATTAAGGTGATAAATATTTATATAATAACATATATTTGTGAATGCTTACATCGTGATATGTTAATAATAAACCAACTACGTATTTACTTGTAGGTGATGAAGAAATATTATTTCATAAATTCTTATTATAAATCATTTTATATGATGATATGTTATAACATCATGCATTATACAATTTGATTTCTTGGTATACCATGTACTTTGTATGTTATTATTTATGTGTACGTAAAGTACTGAATAACACAATTAAAACAAAGTTATATGGGTTGTTATCACTCTCATGGAAAAGTATAAATATGCATAGACATGGAACTCAAAGTATCATCCTTCCAAAATTTCATTACTAATCTATAGAAAGTTGTAAGATTTCAGACCAATAAATCATACATCACTCGGTTATGTAATTACTTCTTAATATATATTATGTGGTGAGAAGATTAATTACTAGGAAATATCAGATAAAGTAACTCACAAGTATCATACTTGGAATGTGCTCCCGAAGTAGCAGTATCATTAAAAGTACGAAAAGTATGAAATGATGTTACATGTGTGTGACCGAGTAAAGAATAAAAGCTATAAAGGTTGAAGTAAATGTGATTTTATATTGAACGGTGCAAAGGTAAGGATCATGGAGGTAATATTATGATGATGAGATTAACATAATTGTAATAATGTTAATGATAAGATTGACCACTAAAAGTGGCAAATGAAGGGAGTAGTTATATGAGAATAAAATGTGAAAAACATGAAAGTAATAATATGATTGTTTGAAATGAGAAGACATTGTTATATTGTACATTATGTCTATTAGCATAAGTGTAACTATAAATGGATGATCATGAATCAGAGTTTATGGATCATGATTATATAATTAGTTGGCATGACCGGTTAGACCATGTCAGGTCAATGATGATGTGAAACATAATGAAGAATTTAAAGATTCTTCAAGTTGATAATTGGTATGTAATGTTTGCTTTCAAGGGAATTTATATATTTTCCAAATAAAGGAGGGTGTGTATCCCTGAATATTCTGGAAGTGATTAAAAGATATGCATATCTTAACATGATACCATTTAGTCTTTTAAATCGATGCGTCGTCTAAATGGTTATCAAATCCACAACCTGAAGTTTGTGTGATTATGGCTTGGCTAATGTGATAGCAAATATATTATTCCAGATTGATATATTTATTTTGGTAATAACAATGAGTTTAATTCCCAAGTTATTAATGATTATTGAAATTACTGTTGAACTTCGTATAGCTTATGTTCATACATGAATTGTTTTTTTAAGACGATCGTTGAACGTATATGATTGATAGCAAAGCCAATAATCATGAGAGCACGTTTATGTTTATATATAAGTACATGTAATTTTACATGCAATAACATTAATTCACATAAAGCCAACATGTTGTAATAGTTTTTCCCCATTATAATTGGTTTTTGGTCAGGAACCAAAGATGTCTCTTCTAAGATTTTGGTTGTGCGGTATATATTGAAATTGATCCACCACGACGCACAACGATGGGACCTTAAAAGGTGGTTGGGAATATATGATAACGAATAGAGCCTTTCATGAGATATTTATTTACGGCTCAATTAATTGATATCCATCTCAATTGATTAACATTCCCAACATCAGGGGGAGATAAAAAGCAGTTGGAAAATAAATGAGTTAGTATGAATTATCATTGATCCTCAAAACTAAAAGTATGAACTAGAAGTTCAAAGGATAACTCAATTACAAAGATTAGCGAATCCATTACCAGGCGCATTCACTGACCTTAAGAAGGTGACTATGTCACATATACCAACTGCTAATGCTCCAATTAAGATGAGTGTTTCAGAAGAACAACACATGTTTTTAATGAGTCTATTGCACATCTGAATCATGGTAGGCTAGTCGATTCCAATAATAAAATTCCTCGAAAGTTGGAGCAACTAATTAAGATTGGTCAAGTCGAGGTTATATTAAAAGGGTCTCCTGAAGAGACATTAGACATGATGGTTCTAGAAGAACCTCAGGTACCTGAAATTAAAGAGATCTCATTAATTTGTATCATGTCTAAATATATATGGAATCGAATTGAAATCGACATCGTTATACTTTTGTATATAAAATAACGCTTGAATGATAAAATGATAAGGATCAAAATTTAAGATCTGACTATGAGAAATGATTGGCCAAAAACGAAAAGACGCGAATAAGGCAGAGTTGAATTCTCTAATGAAATGAAAAGTTTTCGGACCAATAGTCCATACAACTGAATTTGTAAAGTATGTTGAATACAAATGGGTCTTTTATGAGAATCATGTGAAAATCAAATTAAATGAGATAAGGAACAATTGGTGGCACAAGGATTTTCGGAAAAACCCATGATTGGTTATAAAGAGACACATTCTCTAGTGGTGGATGCAATGAATTTCCAATATTTTATCCGTCTGGTAATATAGAGAGATAATTGATATGCGTCTTATGGATTTTATGTATCACTTGATATTGAAAGTGTACATGAAAGTCCTGAAGGATTAAATTATGTAAGTCCTGTAAAGTAAGTTCTCGAGAACAATGTGATCTTTTATACATATTCGAATTTGATCAGGTTATGATTATTTTACATGTTGGATATAACTGGAACCCCTGATGGGTTTCTAAAGCAATTGAGTGCTTAAAAGGTTAATTGAAATATCTTAACGACGTAATACTTGTGCACCAAGAAACATACATAGAAAACTTGTACCCGGTGATCGTGATATCTCAATAAATAGTATACATGCATGGTAA
Source organism: Helianthus annuus (assembly GCF_002127325.2). Lineage (NCBI taxonomy): Eukaryota > Viridiplantae > Streptophyta > Magnoliopsida > Asterales > Asteraceae > Helianthus > Helianthus annuus. The sequence goes on along the minus strand of NC_035434.2, from coordinate 156,038,997 downwards.
AATATGGATTTTTGAGATAAAAGCAAGTGTTCATGACACTTTTGCATATGATATAGATATCTATGTGTTAAATGTGCAAATTTTATGTAGCAAAACTTCTAAAGAGTGAAAGCACGTGCATATTTGGATAAGATGGAACAAAATCCCTCATGGATTGATAATGCTAGAAGCATTAATGATGTCAAAACCTCAAGAGCGTATTATATGAAGCTGACAAAATACGTATGGACTAAGTAGTCGAGACGAGTGTTGTACAACTCAAGATATTCGGATGAAGAGGGATATAAGTTTGATTAAATTAGCCATGTTCCATCAACATTCTACTTTTAATGATGTCTAGGCATCATCGAGAGAAATTGTCGAGCTTTTAGAGGGAGAATTTCTGAATGACCTTGGCACGGTCTAATTATTACTCGAACTGCAGTTCGAGTATATATGTAATTATATTTTACCAATCCCTCAAGTACATCTAGAAGATGATGTTTGGATACTTTAGTTTGGACATAGTTGAACCTTAAAGTATGTTAAAGGTTCTTAAGTCATTTGTTATAAGAAATGCCTATTATCATCTCCTACCAAAGTAGAGATTCTCATTCTAGAAGTACCATCGTTAAATGCATAAGTGCATTAATATGTTTTGCTAGCTATGTATGGTTATAATATCTTTCACTTGATCTTATTGTCATGATATAACCTTTGTCAAACGAAGAGACATTGGAATGAGTTCAACGAAATATTTCAGGTATAAACGATATTTGATTATATTTTACTAACCCATCAAAACAAGTTTGGTTAGTCTTGTAGATGGAGGAATGTAACTAAACACAGTCCTGGACATATGATATTTTTTGGAAGGAGGCACCTAAAGTCTTGTTAGAAGATTATACAACATTGCTCCACATAAAGGATTGCACATTACGGGATCGGGCGACAAATCATTGACTACAAAAGCTTTAATCAACTTTCAAGGAAGATAGACACATGCCACTTAAATGATACATGTTAAAATGAGGGGGAGACTTATTTAAGTTGCACTCTTTTTCCCTTCACTAAGTTTTATCCCATTGGGTTTTCTTAGTAAGGTTTTTAATGAGGCAACGCACATGATCCAGAAGTATCAGGGGGAGACGATACGCGCTGCACTCTTTTTCCCTTAGCTAAGGTTTTGTCCCACTGGGTTTTCATAGCAAGGTTTTTAATGAGGCAGCATCTCCAAGCGTATCAAGTTGATAACCAAGGGGGAGTGTTATAAATATATTATTAATATATGGTTATCAACACCAAAAATAGATTAGCTTCTTCTCCAAGTTTTCTTCTCCTATATATACTTCCCATTGTATCTCTTGTATGGTATACCTATCAATTAAATATTAGTTCTTTTCTCCCTATAATTCTGCCCATATTCCTGTGTTAATAGGCTAGTTTCACAACAAAGTTGGCGTTATGATAAAAACGCTACATGGGGTTTGACTTGGAGTGCATGTGGCCAATGGGAGTGCATATGGCAAATGGGAGTGAGTCCAAGGTGGGGGCATGGCCAATGATAAATACTTTGTTTTTTTTTTGTTTTTTTATTATTCTTTTTAATGATTGGAAGGGGCATTATTCCCACTACGCCACTTTTGCTATAATGCCCAACGCTGACTGGGATGCCACGTGTCGGATAATGCCCCATAGTATGGGCATTATTTTTGTTCACCACTACACATGATCTAACCTACTATGAATGATCATGGGGAAAGTTTTCATACAAGATTTTTTAAAGGAGAATCTAGTAATGAGATAATCTCATTGGTAGGGAAGGCTTACGTACCTCTCAAGTAAGTAGTTGAGTTAGGTGCTGTTAACAACATTTGAATGGTTAAGTGCTGAACCAGTAAGAGGTAAGAGGTTTGAAGCATTAAGTGCTGAACCAGTAAGAGGTCTGAATCATTAAGAGTCTGCATAATGTTTAACCGTTCAGAGGCAAATGTCTGACCAATTCAGATTAGAGGTCTTAACCATTCAGACTTTGTATAAATCTTAATCAATCAGAGGCAAATGTCTGAACCATTAAGTGCTGAATTAGTAAGATGTCTGAACCATTAAGAGCCCTTATTAAGAGGTAAACAAACAACCCCTTAGTGAATATAGGGGATGGCAAGTAGTTGAATTATAGAGTGTGATTGTGATAGTGACACATGATATTTATTGAAATCAATTATTATAATGAGGGTTAATTTAGGGCTGCAAACGAATCGAACAAACACGAACATGTCCTTGTTCATGTTCGTTAGTTAAGAAATATATGTGTTCATGAATACTTATCGAACGAGATTTTATGTTTGTGTTCGTTTGTTAAGGAAATGAACTTCTTCGTGTTTGTTTGTTAATTTTAGGCAACAAACGAAAACCAACACTGATAAACACAAATTGATGTTCATGAACACAAATGGAAACAAACGAACACAAACAAGGGTTCATGAACATAATATATAATACACTAAAACTTATTAAATATTTTATTTGTCGGAATTTTGAAGTATTTAAATAAAATATAAAAACAAAAAACACTAATGGACTATCAATCACAAATGAACATGCACCTAAACGTTCACGAACATAAATAAACGAAGGCGATCTATGTTCATGTTCGTTTATTTAACTAAACAAACAAAATTTCTTGTTCGTGTTTGTTTGTTTAATAAACGAACAAACACAATCGAACTCTCCGTCGAACATTTCACGAACTATTCGCCGAACGTTTGGTTTGTTAACTTAAACATCAACCACAAGCCCAAGGGCTATTCATACCATTTTCTCTTTGTACAAGGACACAAATTGAAAACTCATATTTGTCTTCTTTTAATTAGGGCCCTTCTGTAAGTTCCGATAGTGAAGGGATTGTATCAGCTTTCACCGTCGCAAACCTTAAACCCTAAACCTCTCACGCCGCCGTCAACCACCGTGTTCTCACCGGCAGCATGGAGCGATCTCAGAAATCTCACAGGTCTCGTCAATCCGGCCCCTCCGCCAAGAAGAAATCCGCTACTGATAAGAAGAAACGCGATATCACCGAAGAGAAGAAGCAAAACCCTAAGGTTTTATAATATCTCATCTGTTTATTCGTTGTTTTATTATCTGTTATTGATTCTGTTGAAATTTGGCCCTAGTGTTAGCAGTTTTTTTTTTTTTTTTTTTTTTTTTTTTTTTTTTTTTTTTTTTGTAAATAAGTTATGTGTTGTATAGCTGTTGGTGAATTTGTACCAAATTTTAAAGTTGAAAGTAGCTCGTAAAGACTTTTTGAGTTCGATTTTGAAGCTGAAAGTCAAAGTAGCAAATATGATTGTAGTTTTAGTCCATTATTAATACTATCAGTTTACTGGCTATTTCATTACATGTAGAAATTGTTATGGCTTGTTATTGATTCTGTTGAAATTCAGTACTAGTGTTAGCAGATTTTGTAAATATGTTATCTGTTGTATTGCTGTTGGTGAATTTGTACCAATTTGGAAGTTGAAAGTAGCTCGTATTATGCTCTTCTGTTTATTGGATGTTTCATTATCTGTAGAAGTTGTTATCGTCTGTTATTGATTCAGTTGAGATTTGGCATTAATGTTAGAAGATTTTATAAAAAAAGTTATGTGTTGTATTGCTGTTGGTGAATTTGTATCTATTTTGAAGTTGAAAGTAGATCGTATTACATTCTTCTGTTTATTGGTTGCTTCATTATCTGTAGAAGTTTCCGTTGAGATTTGGCATTAATGTTAGAAGGTTTTATAAAAAAGTTATGTGTTGTATTGCTGTTGGTGACTTTGTATCTATTTTGAAGTTGGAAGTAGCTCATGTTACACTCTAAAAGTTCGATTTCAAAGTTGAAAGTAGTATATGTGATCGTAGTTGTAGACTGTAGTCAAATCTTAATGCTACGAGTTTAAAAGTAGTGACAATATTTGATACGATATGCAGGCATTTGCTTTCAATTCGACAGTGAAAGCTAAGCGTCTACAGTCGCGCGCTACCGAGAAAGAACAACGCCGGTTACACCTCCCGGCCATTGATCGTACCACAGGGGAACCTGCTCCTTATGTTATAGTTGTGCATGGCCCTCCTCAGGTTCGTAGCAAACTAAATTTATAATCAACTGAATGTAATTGAATATATTGAATTTCGAGCGTAACTAACCGTAATTATAAAATATGCATGTTAGGTTGGGAAGTCTCTACTTATAAAGTCTCTTATTAAGCACTACACGAAGCATAACATATCAGAAGTAAAAGGTCCAATTACTATCGTATCTGGTATGTGTATTAGATTAGAAACTATATATAATATGTTTTCTTCACAACAAAGTTTGAGATACAAGTGCACAACTTCTTTGTTTCACAATAGGCAAGCAAAGGCGACTACAGTTTATCGAGTGCCCAAACGATATCAATGGGATGATTGATGCCGCTAAATATGCTGATCTTGCACTGCTGCTTATTGATGGAAGCTATGGTTTTGAAATGGTGAGTTTTGTGTTTTAGAATATTACTAATTTTTATAGTTCTTTGAAACGTGTAGCTTTAATTTGATGTCAAATTCATTTTGCAGGAGACGTTTGAGTTCCTTAACATAATGCAAGTTCATGGATTTCCCAAGGTTATGGGCGTGCTTACACATCTTGATAAATTTAAGGATGTTAAGAAACTTAAAAAGACAAAGCAGAGGCTTAAGCATCGGTTCTGGACTGAGATTTATGATGGAGCCAAATTGTTTTATTTATCTGGTCTAATTCATGGAAAGTAAGTGTCTTAATGCTTGTTTATATGTTTTTTATTTTAATTAAACTTTAGATGGCGATTTAGATTCTTTTACATTTTAACTGGTCGATTTAGCCATTTAGGTCATGCTTATCCTAACTGGTAATTCAAAACAATTTAGCTAAATCAGAACGTGTCAAAGGGGGTCGAAGTGGTCGATAGTTGCTTTATTATAGTTTATTTTTAACGAATAGAACTTGAATCCTTCTATATCATTTTACCAAAAATTATTGAAGTTGTATAATTCTTGCAATCATATTTTAGCACACCAGTTATTCACAAGATATCTATAAGATTTGGACTAATAGTATTTTGGGTAAACCCGACCTGTCTCAACCCGTACAAGTCAACCCCTTTTTTGTTGACCCATTATCAACCTGTCTCGTTAGGGGTCTGCACGGGGCGGTTCGGTTTTGGGCCTCAATCATAACCATAACCAAATGTTCTGTTAATGGGTTCTCTTAAGTCTTAACCGATCAGTTTAGACTTTAAACGTTCAGATTCTTTAGCAATGTGGGATTGAGAAACAAGTATGTGGTGTATGTATATGATATATATGTGTGTGTTCTGTATAATTGTATGCATATTGCATAACTGTTGACCATCAAGTATGTATGCGTGTGTTATAACAACTAAAAATTCGAACTTGTTGAACTTAATCGTATTGTTCTTATGACAAACGGGTCAGTGATATAAGAGTCTCTTTAGTTTGCTTAACCATACCCAAAACCGACCCACTATTTTCCGGTGAATCACCTATTGCTTAACCAAACCGTCGGTTAATTGCTCGGTTCGATTAATTCGTATCAGTTAAGTCGGTTAATTTGGTTATGGTTTGGTTAACTCAGTTATTTTGCTCACCCCTACGGTTGATCCACCCACTTGCTATGAGTTGATAGACACTTATGTAACATTATTTTCATACGTAAACAGGTACGTCAAACGGGAGATTCATAATCTTGCAAGGTTCATTTCTGTTATGAAGTTTCATCCTCTTTCTTGGAGAACATCTCATCCATACATATTAGTAGATCGTTTTGAAGACATCACGCCGCAAGATAAAATCTCCACAAATAAAAAGTGTGATAGAAACGTGACATTATACGGTTATTTGCGTGGCTGCAACATGAAGAAAGGAACTAAAGTGCATATCGCTGGTGTTGGAGATCATAATGTAGCGGGCCTAACGGGCCTAGCTGACCCGTGCCCGTTACCTTCAGCAGCAAAAAAGAAGGGTTTACGTGACAAAGAGAAGCTGTTTTATGCACCTATGTCGGGAATAGGGGATTTATTATACGATAAATATGCTGTTTACGTAGACATTAATGATCATTTAGTGCAATATTCTAAAGTTGATGATGATGATACTTCACGAAAAGGTTCTTACCTTCACCTTTTTACCTTAATATTTTATTAAATAGAGTAAAATGTCATTTTCATCCCTGAGGTTTGGCCAGTTTTGCGATATTTGTCCAAAGGTTTGTTTTTCTGCATCTGGATAAAAAAGATTCGAAATCTTGCGATTTTCATCCAGCTCGTTAACTCCATTCATTTTTCTCTGTTAAGTAAGGGATATTTCCGTCTTTTTTTGTTAACTTAAAGGGCAATTTGGTCTTTTTCAATGGTATGCAGTCTTTTTACATAAAGTGAAAAAGACTGAATTGCCCTTTAAGTTAACAAAAAAGACGAAAATACCCCTGAATTAACTGAGAAAAATGGATGGAGTTAACGGGCTAGATGAAAATGACAGGATTTCAAACCTTTTGAATCCAGATGCGGGAAAACAAACCTTTGGACGAAAGTCGCAAAACTGGCCAAACCTCAGGGACGAAAATGACATTTTACTCTTTATTAAACAAATAAGGTGTTTTGTATTGTGTACTGATGTTGTATTGTTTGCAGGAACCGAGAAGGATGTAGGCGTGGATCTTGTGAAATCGCTTCATAACACAAAGTATACCGTTGATGAGAAGTTAAACAAAAGTTCTATAAACTTATTCAGTCAAAAAAGTTATAATTCAAAAGAAATTACGAACGGTGATGATGAAGATCATGATAAGTTAATAGAACCTGTGGAGGAATTCGATACTGTTGATTCCGATGACGAAAGTGATGACTCAGCAGAGCCTAGAAGCCTTAAATCAAATAATCGTAACAAGACACTTGTGGAAAACAAGATTGAAGAAGAACGGGAGGTTCATGAGGGAAGGATTAGGAGAAAAGCAGTTTTCGGGAATGAAAGCGAGCTCGATGATCAAGAGGTGTTGCTTGTGGTCTATGTTTTAATAAAGTAGTGATATTTCCTCGCGCTACGCGAAAACTTTAACAAACACAAATTATCAGACAAAAATCAGATTCGATGAAAATTAATTGGGCTTAAATGTATATTATTTATAGTGTAAGGTTAAACTTAAAGATAATAACAACGATAATAATAAGAATAATAATAAAATTTAATTAAAAGAAACGGTTGATGATATAGTGTCTTGTTAAATAATTAGAAAATAATAAAAAAGTTTAAATTTAAAAAATAAAGAGACAATAAAATATAATATAATCACTGCCCCTTTCAAAATGTTATATAGTATAATATAATATAATAATATAATATATTAATATAATGATCTAGGGATGAGCTCGGTACTGGTACCGGGTACCGAAAATCGCCAAATATGGATACCGGTACTGAAAATGTACGGTACGGTACCGGTATTTGTATGTAAAATTCGGTAAAATACCGGTATCATACCGAACCGAAAATACCGGTACCGAAAACGCCAAAAAGTGGTACCAAATACCAAACACTCATAATGTATCAGTTCTGTATGTTTTGGATTTTCCAGATTTTTTTTTTCTCATGAAAATTGTACGTATTTGCAGGCCAGTGATGACGACAATGATGAGGAAACAGAGAATGATAACTCAAATTATGAATCATTGTCATCTGATGAAGAGGAAGAAGAAGACGAAGAAGAAGAAGATATAGAAGGTACACTTCAAATCTTTATTTATTTAAAGGTGTTCGTAACTTCGTATTACTGCAAAATAAAGCACAAGTTCTTATAAAATTCGGGTGATTTTTAACTGTAGAGAATATGGGAAATGCTTCAAAATGGAAAGAATCGTTGGTTGAAAGGACGATATCAAGGAAAACCACTAATCTTATGCAACTTGTGTACGGGAAGTCCGAAACAAAACCAGATGATTCTTCTCATGAAGACATCGATGCTGATGCAAGCGATGAGGACGACGAGTTTTTCAAGCCCAAAAGTGAAGGAAATAAGGTTTAGCCTACTCGTATACTGTTTATTTATCAGATTTGGTTCTGATTAGGTGTGCTAAACAAGTCGTGTTTGCGGGTTGGCGTGTTTAACCCGATTCAAAAATTTTAGAGGAACCCAAAAATCGTGTCATACATATGAACCCGTACACGACCTGAATATTTGCGGGTTTACCCGAACATGACCTGTTCAAGCTGATATTTTTTCGCAAATTAATATATTGAAAATTAAAATATTACTACTAAAAACACAAATGTATATAATACTATATTACTCTTACATTTTATTTGTAAAATCTTATGTGAATTTCTTTTTATAAGTTATAATTATGGCATAAAATATACACCCAGTTTAACTTGTGACATAAAACATATTTTTAAAAGATAAAATAATAATTGGGTTAAACGGGTCAACCCGCCAACCCGACCGGGTTGACATGAACTCAACTAAACGGCTTCGCGGGCTCAACCTGAAACTGACCCGGACCCATTTAGACCAAACCCAAACCTGCAAATTTTATGTTAGGTTTGTGTCGTATTTTCGGGTCGTGTCAGAAATTCACACCCCTATTTCTAATATTTTCTTTGACTTGATATGTTTTGACCTTCAATTTTATCGTCCACGTTACAGAAATCTAGTAAGGGGTTGGAGGGAGATGAAGTAAATACCGACGATAGTTCAAAGTTTACCAACTATGCTAGCATAAAGGACTGGAAAGACGGAGAAATAATCGAAAGTATTCGTGACCGTTTCGTCACTGGTGATTGGTCAAAGGCTGCTCAACGAGGAAAAGCTGCTGATAACGACAATGATGATGGCGATGATGATGACGATGGTCCTGTTTTCGGTGAGTTTGAAGACTTGGAAACCGGTGAGAAACATGAAGGAGAGAAAACAGCGGATGCTAACAAGGAGACTGACGCTGTTGCCGAAGAACGGAGGCTTAAAAAGCTTGCACTTCGTGCAAAATTCGACGCTCAATATCCTTAAAACGATTCCATATTTCCATCATTGCATTTATGGTAGCAAACAGGTTTTAGTCATTTTTAGTTCTGCTTATTTTAGTAATTAGGGTTCATTATAATCAGTTTCATACTAGCTGCAATATAACTGATTTTCAAAAGGCTTAATTAAAGTTTACTTATTTACGGTAGAGATGAGCTTGGTTACCGTACCGGTACTGAAAGTACCAATCCCGAAAATTGGGTACCGGTACAAAAAATGATTGGTACGGGACCGGTGCGCTACAGTATTTGAAGGTAAACATCGGTAAAATACCGGTACTGTACCGAACCGGTGCCGAGCCGAAAGTGCTGATCCCGAAAACGTCTAAAAGTGGGCACCGAATTACAGGTGTCTTTTTTAGTCACTTGATACCGGTTCAGCTTCGGCTTTAAACTTGTACCTACTTATTTACAGGTGTCTTTTTAGTCACTTTATTTGCATATTTTCAATAATCTGAATTTGCCATACGCTGATTATCTGATTATTACCACTTCAAACAGTAGTCACATGCTGACTATTTTCAACTACGTGTTTGTCACAACCAGTTGTTCGGTATCAACTAAGCACTTATAGAACACACAACGGTGCTGTGTTTTATACATGAAACAAATTGCTTTATTATAGAATATGATGCTTTTGTATCCTTAATTGCTTTATACATTCGACGGGTCTGAATCACCTGACGAGGATGATGACAAGAACCACAAAGGCAAGGATAAAGGTCAAGCTAACGAAGGCGGTTTTCTCGAGAAGGTAAAGTATTAATTATTAAATAATTACATTTACACATAATTTTCTATTATAATATTATTCATACTCATAGTTTTGGGTATTGCAGTTGAAGGAGGAAGCTGAACTTCAGAGGCAGAGAAATCTAGCGGAACTCAACGATCTAGACGAAGCCACACGGTTAGAGATTGAGGGTTACCGCACAGGAACATACCTCAGATTGGAGATCCATAATGTTCCTTATGAAATGGTTGATCATTTTGATCCCTTTCATCCGATTCTTGTCGGTGGAATCGGCCTCACGGAGGAAAACGTTGGATACATGCAGGTTAGTAGGAGTTTTATCATATGTTGAGTAAAATGCCATTTTCGTCCCTCATGTTTGGTCAGTTTGCGAATTTCATCCGAAGGTTTGTTTTACCGCATCTGGATCCAAAAGGTTTGAAATCTTGCCGTTTTCATCCGGCTCGTTAACTCCATCCATTTTCCTGTTAAGTCAGGGGTATTTCCGTTTTTGTGTTAACTTAAAGCACAATTCGGTCTTTTTTATGGGTATTCGGTCTTTTTACATAAAGTGAAAAAGACCGAATTGCTTTTTTAGTTAACAAAAAAGACGGAAATACCCCTGACATGACGAAGAAAAATGGATAGAGCCAGATGAAAATGGCAAGATTTCAAACCTTTTGGATCCAGATGTGGAAAAACAAATCTTTGGACAAAAGTCGTAAAACTGGCCAAACCTTAGGGACGGAAATGTCATTTTACATATATTTGTTTCTAGTGAATAATCTTTTTGATGTAATTTGTTAATTCTCGTTTCACTTTTTTACATTACAAAATTCATTTTTTTTCAGACGAGGTTTAAGCGACATCGATGGCATAAAAAGGTTCTAAAGAATAAAGATCCTATAATTGTTTCTATTGGTTGGAGACGATACCAAACTCTACCGGTTTACGCAATTGAAGATGTGAATGGTCGTCACCGCATGCTTAAATATACTCCCGAACACATGCATTGTCTTGCCATGTTTTGGGGCCCGCTTGCACCCCCAAACACTGGCGTTGTGGCTGTTCAAAATTTGTCCAACAATCAGGCGTCATTTAGGATCACAGCAACTGCAGTTGTACTGGAGTTCAATCACGCTGCAAAAATCGTTAAGAAAATAAAGCTAGTTGGCGAACCTTGCAAGATCTACAAAAAAACCGCGCTTATTAAAAAAATGTTCACTTCCGATCTTGAAGTAGCCCGGTTTGAGGGTGCATCTATCCGTACGGTTAGCGGAATCCGTGGGCAGGTCAAGAAGGTAAGTTTTTATTTCACATAGAGTAAAATGCCATTTTCGTCCCTGAGGTTTGGTGAGTTTTGCAACTTTCGTCCAAAGGTTTGTTATTCTGCATATGGATCCAAAAGATTCAAAATCTTGCCATTTTCATCCGGCTCGTTAACTCCATCCGATTTTCTCCTTTAAGTGATAGGATTTTTTTCGTCTTTTTTGTTAACTTAAAGGGCAATTCGGTCTTTTTCACCTGATGTACAAGCATTTAGCATAATGTACAAGTATTCAAAATAGCCTTACTAACTAAAAAAGACGAAAATACCCCTAACTTAACTGAGAAAAATAGACGGAGTTAACAAGCTGAATGAAAATGGCAAGATTTCAAATCTTTTGAACCCAGATGTGGAAAAACAAACCTTTAGACAAAAGTCGCAAAACTGGCCAAACCTTGGGGACGACACGATTGATCATCTTCGTATATGATTTTACTCAATGAGTGTTGTATTTTGTACAGGCTGGAAAGATCGAGCTTGGTAATAAGCCGAAAAAGATGGGAGGACAACCCGAAGAAGGAATCGCTCGGTGCACTTTCGAGGACAAAATTTTAATGAGCGATATTGTTTTCCTGCGTGCGTGGGCTCAAGTTGATGTACCGAGTTTCTACAATCCGTTGACTACTGCGTTACAACCACGCGGTGACACGTGGCGTGGTGTCAGAACAGTAGCGGAGTTGAGGCGTAGTTATAATATTCCTATTCCCGACAACAAAGATTCCCACTACAAGGTAATCAATGATAGAGTAAAGTACACAGATGGTTCTTTGGTTTACCAAATTTTTGGATTTGGTCCCTAACTTTCGAAAAGTATACAAATGGTCCCTATAGTTTGCAGTTTTTAACGTATTTAGTCCCTAGCTGTTTCCAAAAGTACATGGATAGTCCCTATGGCTTGCAGTTTGTAACGCATTTAGTCCCCAACGTTGGGGACTAAATATGTTACAAACTGCAAGCCACAGGACCATTCGCGCACTTTTAAAAAGCTAGGGACCAAATCTAAAATTTTGGTAAAACTACAGGGACCATCCGTGTACTTTACTCTCAGTGATATCTAATATAATATACATTTGTCTGTTGGTCACACAGTATGTATGCATAGATAGACGTTACATAAGCTCGTAAAGTTAAAAACTCGTTTTGTGTTATTATTATTCTGGCAGCCGATTGAAAGGCCATTAAAGAAGTTCAACCCGATTGTTGTTCCGAAATCATTGCAAAGTGCGCTTCCGTTCCGGTCAAAGCCCAAGGAAACAAAGTCGTCAAACAGGGACAAAAGAGCGGTCGTACCTGAGCCACATGAACGCGATGTTCATAAACTTGTTCAACACTTACAACTGATTAGGCACAACAAGGTATGGTTTTTGCTCATCATGGTCAAAAGGTCAATGCTATACTCTAAGCGCTAAATAAGTAAAACTTACTTATGTTTGTGTATATGATCCGCAGTTGAAGCAGCAGAAACTAAAGAAACAGGAGCAGAAGAAGAAGCATGATGCAGAGAAAGCGAAGGAAGAGTTGGTTACGAAAAAACGTCAGAGAGAAGAAAGACGAGACAGATATCGTACACAAGACAAGCTACAGAAGAAGATGCGCAGAGAGTGAGTTGCGTGTTATTTTTTGTCGCGTCTTTCGAGGGTTTACAACATTCGGATAAAATCAAATGCGGTTTAATTTTTATGGTTTATGCCAAGTTTTGATTTTGTTGAGTTAGATATGAAAGTTCAGTTGATGATATTTTCTTGTATTACCTGGTTTTGTGGAGTCAAATTATTAAACACGGCCCATAATTTGTTGCAATTGGAAACAAAAACATAAATATTTTTCGTTGTAGAATGGATGGAGTATGAATGAATTTCTTTATTTCCCAAGTATAGAAATTTAATATTTCTTACAAATTCAACTAAAAGAATTGAAATCTTCCACTCTTTTACCGTGCCACAAATGTCATCACTAGTGTTACCACAACAAAAGAAATTTAATTTTTCTTACAAATTAAACCAAAGGAATTGGAATCTTTTACTCTGTCACCATGTCACAAATTCACAATTGTCTCCACCAGTGTTACCACAACAGCACAACACTATCACGCACCACAAACGTTGTTGCCAACGCCACCCCACCACTATCACGCACCACAAACGTTGTTGCCAATACCACCCCATCACTGCAGCCAACACCACGTTTCAACTTCTGTTAATAATTAACACAATAGATGTGATTAATTTGCAAGCCAAATACATCAAGTGTTAAAAAAATTATAAAATAATTTCTTTTTATTCAAGTGTTAACAAATTATTATTTAAACTTTTTAAAAATACACACATTTATATAATATTAAAACAAAAGGTCGGTGGCTACAACTGTCACGGCCCCTGACCCGGTTTGACCCGTTTCCGGAGCTGTGGGACAGAAACCACGTGATATTTGTTTAATTGAGTTTTGCAGCGGAAAATTTTAAACATCAGGATCGTTGAAAAGCTAAAATTTTCCCGATTATTTTTATTTCACAATTCGGGATAAAACCCCGATAATTTACAATACATAAGTTTAGTGATAACTTCTTATTTTAAAACATCTTTATTCATTTTATACTGAGCCACTATTTTAAGCTTGAAATGCTTCCCAGCACTTTTCCTGATTTACAGCAGATCACCTGAAACATTTTTGAAAAAGATTTTGTCAGCGGGGAAATACTGAGTGAATCATTCATTTTACTAAAAACGACACATTTGTTATAATTTACAGTATTAAGAGTTTTTACATATGTTTATTATCAACCAACATTTCAAGAATAGGTATTTGTCACAGACCAGCTCTGTGACTGTGGTCATATCACCATTGGCTGGCCCAATGAGTGACGTATGTCACAATTAGGCTCGCCCACCTAATGTGAAGGAAACAATAATAACAATACTGTGCACAATACCCCACATACCGGCTGTAATTTGGTGATTACATAAACTTAATCACTGTAATTATAACTCTGAAAAATGATTTGGAGTATTGTAAAATAGTTGATAAAAAGAGAATGACTCACATTGCAGATTTAATGTTGATAGAATTTAGATTTAATCCCTGTTAACCTAATTTCATAATAAAGCACACAAAATAGGATTAGTGATCAATACAACGATTATGATAATTCTCCAAGATCAATTGTGACAATGAATGTCCAAGTGCAATACTTCGGCTCATTTATCAAAATGACAAACGATAAAGTATAGTACTTCAACTCGTATATCGAATTATCGACAACGACAAAGTACAATGCTTCGGCTCATTATCGAATTATCGACAACGATAAAGCATAGCCCAATGTGGCGGCACTTAGATATTCTTTGGGTATATTGATCCCGGAAACTGAATCGTAATAGCGATCGACTAATTACCCTGTTTTGCGGCAGCACCTCGATAATAGTGTGTGTGTGTTGGACTGTTTTGCTTATAACTCGGCCTATGTAACTCCGATTTTCGTCGTTCAAATGCCAAAATTCAAGTCCCAACCCCTGCTATTTATACTGAAATTTTGACACCGTCGCGTAGCGCGAGGGGTACCCCCTTAGCCGTCGCGCTACGCGAGTGACCACCCTATTTTCATAGAGTAGCCCTTCGTGCATGTAGGCTTGCTGTGTCGATGGTTTTATAAATTTCGAATTTTATAATGAGTTATGAAGATAATCGTTATTAGGGTTTTGCCCCCCCCCCCTGAGTTTTAGGGCCCCTGATCCTGATTCTGATTGCTCTGGAAATTCTAGGGTTAGAGCAGAATTACTTGGGTGTCTCAATTTGGGTTTTCTTAATAGCTAATTACTATCCTATTTATTTAAATTTTAATGAGAATTGTTACATCCTCCCTACCTTAGGAAAAATCTCGTCCTCGAGATTCACTGGAATAGATGAGGATACTTGCGCTTCATTTCTGATTCCAGCTCCCAAGTGTATTCTGGTCCTCTTTTTGAATTCCATTTGACTTTGACTAATACCAGTCGTTTGTGTTTGAGAAACTTGATTTTCCTGTCTTCTATTTGTAAAGGTTTTTCTATGAATTTCAGCTTCTCATTTACTTCTATGTCTTGAAGAGGTACTACCAGAGATTCATCTGATAAACATTTCTTGAGATTGGATACATGAAATACATCATGTACTCCAGCTAGTTCTTCTGGTAGCTGTAAGCGATAGGCAACTGGCCCGATTCGTTGAATTACGGGAAATGGTCCAACATATCGGGGACTCAGTTTCCCTTTCTTACCGAATCTTACAACACCTTTCCAAGGAGATACTTTTAGAAGTACCTTGTCTCCTATTTGGAATTCAAGCGGTTTGCGACGATTATCTGCATAACTTTTCTGGCGATCTCTTGCTGTTTTTAGTCTTTCCTTGATCTGAGTTATCTTGTCAGTAGTTTCTTGTACAATTTCTGGACCTGATAATTGACTTTCTCCGATTTCTGCCCAACATACTGGAGTTCTGCACTTACGTCCGTACAGTGCTTCGAATGGTGCAGCTTCGATACTTGAATGATAACTATTGTTATAGGAGAATTCAATTAATGGTAAATGGTTATCCCAATTACCTCCAAAGTCAATTACACATGCTCTGAGCATGTCTTCCAGAGTTTGGATTGTCCTTTCACTTTGTCCATCGGTCTGTGGATGATATGCAGTACTGAGATTAAGTCGGGTTCCCATTGATTCTTGGAAACTGGTCCAAAATCGGGAAGTGAAACGACTATCTCTATCCGATACAATGGAGAGCGGGACTCCATGTAAGGATACTATTTTATCCACATACAGCTTGGCTAATCTTTCCATGCTAAAGGTTTCTTTTATTGGTAGAAAATGAGCTGATTTGGTTAATCGGTCCACGATTACCCAAATAGCATCATTACCTTTTCTGGTTTTGGGTAACTTAGTAACAAAGTCCATTGTTATCAGTTCCCATTTCCATACCGGCATTTCTAATTGTTGCAGTAAGCCCGAGGGTTTCTGGTGTTCTGCTTTAACTTGTGAACAAGTTAAACACTTAGATACATATTCAGCTATATCCTTTTTCATTCATATCCACCAGAAATTTTTTCTTAAATCTTGGTACATCTTATTGTTTCCTGGGTGTACAGTATACCTAGATTTATGAGCTTCTTCTAAGATTTTCGATCGTAAATTTCCTTGTTTAGGTACCCAAATTCTATTTTGGTGAAATTTCCAAATTCCATCATTTCCTTGTTCTAATTCTTTTAGGTAACCTTTCATTCCTTCGGTATCGTCCTTGATTGCTGTTTTCTGGATTTCTTTCACTTGTTCTCGTAAATCTACTTGTAGATTTATTCTAAGAGCACGGACTCGCTTTTGCTTTTCATGGAACTTACGACTTAAGGCATCTGCTACTATATTGGCCTTTCCTTCGTGATATTGAATATCACAGTCGTAATCATTCAGGACTTCCATCCATCTCCTTTGTCTCATGTTTAACTCTTTTTGCCCGAATATATACCTTAAACTCTTATGATCTGTATAAACAGTAAACTTACTTCCATACAGATAATGTCTCCAAATCTTAAGGGCAAAAACTATGGCTCCTAGTTCTAAATCATGAGTCGTATAGTTTTCTTCATGCCTTTTCAATTGTCTGGAGGCATACGCAATTACTTTCTTGCGTTGCATTAACACACATCCGTATCCCAGTTTTGAAGCATCACAGTATACTTCAAAATCTTCTGTTCCTTCTGGTAAGGCTAGGATTGGTGCATTGGTTAATTTCTGTTTTAAGATTTTAAAGGCTTCTTCTTGTTTTGGACCCCACTCAAACTTAGTGGCTTTACAGGTTAACTTAGTTAATGGTACAGCTATTTTGGAGAAATCCTTAATAAACCGTCTATAATAACCGGCTAAACCTATAAAACTTCTAATTTCCATTGCAGTTTGTGGAACCTTCCAGTTGGTAATTGCTTCGATTTTAGCAGGATCTACGTGAATACCTTCGTGATTCACCATGTGGCCTAAGAATTGCACTTCTTGCAGCCAGAATTCGCACTTCGAGAATTTTGCGTACAACTTTTCTTTTCTTAACAAAGTTAAGAGTGCATGCAAGTGCTGACAATGCTCGACTCGACTTTTGGAATAAATAAGTATATCGTCAATAAATACGATCACAAATTTATCCAAATATGGTTTACAGACTCTGTTCATCATGTCCATGAATGCAGCTGGGGCATTGGTTAATCCAAAGGGCATGACTGTAAACTCATAATGACCATACCTAGTTCTGAAAGCAGTTTTAGGTATGTCTTCTTCTTGAACTTTCAATTGATGATATCCGGATCTTAAATCTATTTTAGAGAAATACCTAGCTCCTTGCAATTGATCAAAAAGATCATCAATCCTAGGTAATGGGTATCGATTCTTAATTGTAACTTTATTCAATTCTCTATAATCAATACACATTCTCATTGATCCATCTTTCTTTTTCACAAACAACACTGGTGCACCCCAAGGGGATGAACTAGGTTGTATAAATCCTTTGCTTAGTAATTCATCTAATTGCTTTTTCAATTCTAACATTTCGGTAGGAGCTAATCGATAAGGTGCCTTGGCTATCGGTGTAGTTCCTGGAATTAGATGAATTCTAAATTCTACTTCTCTGTCTGGTGGTAACCCGGGTAAATCTTCTGGAAATACATCTGGGTATTCTGAGACTACAGGAATTTCCTTGAGTTCTTTGCCTTTAGTACAAATGATTACGGAAATCATATATACTATTCCTTGCTTTCGTTCATAATTAGCAACTTTCATTACTGATATGAACTTTAATGGCTTTCTAGGTTTATTTCCTGAGATCTTAATTATCTCTCCAGTAGGTGTTTGAATTTCTATAGAATTTCTATCACATATGATTTGAGCATGGTTGGCTATCAACCAATCCATTCCTAACACCACATCAAACTCAGCTAATTTCATAGGAAATAGGTTTGCAGTAAATTTATGACCTAAAAGTTCGATGTCTACTTTCTGTAAAACCTGATTGATTTCTACCGAATTTCCGTCTGCAGTTTCGACTATAAAGATTTGTCTAACGGTAGATAACGGTAACCTAAGAGCTTGACAGAACGAAGTATTGATAAAACTTTGGTTTGCACCAGAGTCAAATAATACTTTTGCATAAACGTTGTGAACTAAAAACGTACCGGCGATCACATCCGGAATGAGTTCTGCTTCTTGAGTAGTTAGCTGAAATGCTCTAACATTCTTCTTAGTAGTTCCTTCAGCTACCTTGGGTTTATTGTCTGCTGGGTTGATTAATTTAGGACACTCTGGTTTGATATGTCCAGTTTCTCCACAATTGTAACAAATTATGGATTTCTTTCTGCAGTTTTCTTCCCGATGTCCGGTTGTTTTGCAAAAATTGCAAATTCTATTACATTTTCCAAAATGTCTCTTTTTGCAAATTCTACAAAATGGCACAGTTGAAGATTGTCCTATTCCTCTTTTCTTGAAATTACTACTATTACTCATTTTGAATCCTTGGGTAATTTTCTGAGCTAGTTCTTTCTTCCTATCTTCGTCTCGTGTGCGTATCAGCTCATCAGTTAAGGTATTAGCTAATTCTACGGCATCGTCAATAGTGCGAGGTCTCGCAGCTTTAACGATATTGCGAATTTCACTAATTAATCCCCAAATATATCGAGAAATGAGTACCGGTTCTGGCGAAGCCAGATTAGGTACCACTCTCGCATATTCGAAGAATGTCGAAGTATAACCACGACAATCTACCCCGGTCATTCGATGATTGAGGAACTTATTTGCCATTTGTTCTTTCTCATATTCAGGACAAAATTTTCTTTCGACAAGACTTTTAAATTCGTCCCAAGTCATAGCATATGCTACCCGTCTGCCTTTTGCCTGTAGCACTGTGTTCCACCACTCTAGTGCTCCTTCTTTAAACAAGTTTGAGGCATACATGACTTGATCTTCTTCAGCACATTTACTTATTGCAATCACTGCTTCGGTTTTCTCCAACCATCGCAGCGTTGCAGTTGCTCCTTCGTTGCCTGCAAATTCAGCGGGTTTACAAGCAAGAAATTCTTTGAAAGTGCAACCAGGCGTTGCAGACTTTCGCTTCTTAGGGCGCTGGGTGTGCTGAGATTCATTGTCATGATTTATATGGTCATTGCCCCCATTGATGCTATTACTGAAATTATCTTCAGTAGTATGTTTGCTAGGTACAATATGTTGCGGATTACTTGGATTTTTCATAGCAGCAACGAACATTGGAATTGCGTTGGCTATTCCTTGGGCAACCATATTTTCTATATCTTATTTAGTCATATATTGATCTTCTGGTTGTTGCTCCGAGTGATTAACTTCATTTACTGGTTCGTTATCGTTATTTGCCATCTGATGA
This sequence comes from Helianthus annuus, assembly GCF_002127325.2. Taxonomy (NCBI): domain Eukaryota; kingdom Viridiplantae; phylum Streptophyta; class Magnoliopsida; order Asterales; family Asteraceae; genus Helianthus; species Helianthus annuus. The sequence continues at coordinate 156,019,468 of NC_035434.2, read as the reverse complement.
TAAGTTATTATGAACAATTAGCAATTAACAATAAATCATTTAAACAAATTATAACACATAAAGCCAAAATTATCGATTTCTCGATTGCATTTTATATCAGTATAGTATGCATCAATACACACCGATATTTTACAATGTTTTATTTGTTATGTTACAACTGGTTTCACTATTTACTTTTACTATTATACAGGAATAATTCCACCACCCTTCTATTCGTCATCTCAGAAACGGAATTCCCTCTCGTCGTATTTCCAGGCAATCTGTCCCCCTATTTCCCTAATTCTATTCCCTGCATCCATTAACTCTTCACCAAAGTGGCGAAGTTCAGCCAGGTTTTCATTGCTCATCGGTGGATTAGGTAGGGGTTCTGGGTCGAATTGTGGAAGAAACGAGTAAGGACTATTGACAATGTTTTGGAATTGCCAATCGTTAGTCCACCATTCTTCTGGTTCTATAAGTTGGTCATGGACTATTGGTTCAGTGATTATTGGTGTAAGGTTCATCGGTATTGGGTTTTCAACAGGATAGGTAAAGATACCTGAGTTGATAGGTTGCATAGTTTCACATTTTTCTAATAAAGTATCTATTTGATCCTGAAAAGTAACTCTCCTGGTTTGATTAGAACTCTCTCCGATTTCTACCTGAGTTGGGTTAGAATCTTTTCCTATTTCTATTGCTATTTCCTGAGAGTATTGTTCAAACTGCTCCTCCATTTGCCTAACCTCATTAACTTCAGTTTCCTGTTCTTGTGGATTAGGGTTTTCCTGAATTATAATTGCTTTTCCTTTGTCTAAGGGTTTACTAGTTTTAGGGGTTTTTGTAACTGTCCTTCTTTTACGTATACGGCTTCCCCATACATAATTTTTCTTTGGCCTTCTTTTTGGTTTGGGTACTGGTGGAGTAGGGAGTTCTACAGGTTCATCCATATCAGCCACGTATCCCGTAAATTCATGAGAAACTTCAATATTTACTGGGTACAGATTGAGGTTCTGAAAAGCTTCAGAGATCTCGTTCATGCTGTGTAGCATATATGCAAAATGCACAAAATATCAAGTTAAAACTTTGGAACAAAGTTTACCAAATAAACACAGAAGTTTTATTGCATACTTATTTGTACAAAATACAGAAAACACTCAGTTTTATTTATCTACTTACTGAGAATTAATAATACTGTATTCAAGATACTTTTTCTTTAAAGATTAGCATTTTCTGCTACAGTAGCTAACATATACAAATTAGCCCATTTTTCATCAAGTCTATCTTCCCAAGGTGATTTATCAATTAAATCCTGGGTTTCCTTTTTAATTTTCCTTTCTCTGATTTGCTCCTTACTTTTCTTAATAATCATACTCCTTTTTCTAGGAGAAAGCGGATTTTCATAGTTCGCTTTTTGCACAAATATTCCTTCCTCAGGAATTGTAGGGAGCTTTGAAATTTTAGGTTTAGACGAACTTCCTTTCTCATAAATTGATCTATCTGGTTTAAGATAGATATCTTGCAACTTTTGTTTACCCATATTGTAACTAACAAATAATCAATTAAAAGCACATAAACACATAATCACATAATAGTAATCAGGAAAAATTAAGTATCATTTAAATACTTAATTAGCTTAACTCAGTGGCTCTGATACCACCTTGTTTCTGTCACGGCCCCTGACCCGGTTTGACCCGTTTCCGGAGCTGTGGGACAGAAACCACGTGATATTTGTTTAATTGAGTTTTGCAGCGGAAAATTTTAAACATCAGGATCGTTGAAAAGCTAAAATTTTCCCGATTATTTTTATTTCACAATTCGGGATAAAACCCCGATAATTTACAATACATAAGTTTAGTGATAACTTCTTATTTTAAAACATCTTTATTCATTTTATACTGAGCCACTATTTTAAGCTTGAAATGCTTCCCAGCACTTTTCCTGATTTACAGCAGATCACCTGAAACATTTTTGAAAAAGATTTTGTCAGCGGGGAAATACTGAGTGAATCATTCATTTTACTAAAAACGACACATTTGTTATAATTTACAGTATTAAGAGTTTTTACATATGTTTATTATCAACCAACATTTCAAGAATAGATATTTGTCACAGACCAGCTCTGTGACTGTGGTCATATCACCATTGGCTGGCCCAATGAGTGACGTATGTCACAATTAGGCTCGCCCACCTAATGTGAAGGAAACAATAATAACAATACTGTGCACAATACCCCACATACCGGCTGTAATTTGGTGATTACATAAACTTAATCACTGTAATTATAACTCTGAAAAATGATTTGGAGTATTGTAAAATAGTTGATAAAAAGAGAATGACTCACATTGCAGATTTAGTGTTAGAATTTAGATTTAATCCCTGTTAACCTAATTTCATAATAAAGCACACAAAATAGGATTAGTGATCAATACAACGATTATGATAATTCTCCAAGATCAATTGTGACAATGAATGTCCAAGTGCAATACTTCGGCTCATTTATCAAAATGACAAACGATAAAGTATAGTACTTCAACTCGTATATCGAATTATCGACAACGACAAAGTACAATGCTTCGGCTCATTATCGAATTATCGACAACGATAAAGCATAGCCCAATGTGGCGGCACTTAGATATTCTTTGGGTATATTGATCCCGGAAACTGAATCGTAATAGCGATCGACTAATTACCCTGTTTTGCGGCAGCACCTCGATAATAGTGTGTGTGTGTTGGACTGTTTTGCTTATAACTCGGCCTATGTAACTCCGATTTTCGTCGTTCAAATGCCAAAATTCAAGTCCCAACCCCTGCTATTTATACTGAAATTTTGACACCGTCGCGTAGCGCGAGGGGTACCCCCTTAGCCGTCGCGCTACGCGAGTGACCACCCTATTTTCATAGAGTAGCCCTTCGTGCATGTAGGCTTGCTGTGTCGATGGTTTTATAAATTTCGAATTTTATAATGAGTTATGAAGATAATCGTTATTAGGGTTTTGCCCCCCCCTGAGTTTAGGGCCCCTGATCCTGATTCTGATTGCTCTGGAAATTCTAGGGTTAGAGCAGAATTACTTGGGTGTCTCAATTTGGGTTTTCTTAATAGCTAATTACTATCCTATTTATTTAAATTTTAATGAGAATTGTTACAACAACCACCGCCTTTGTTCATATATAACTAATCTTTACATGAACAAAAACAAAATGGCAATGTGCTTTGGTGGTTTGCGTGTCACATCATAAAAAAGAGGTCATTATTTTGATCTGTGTCCCCTTTATTTTTCAAACGGTATTTTAAATTCATGATACTCAAATTTAACTATAATCTTTTTCTCGAGATGATACTCTTATTTGACTTGCTAAAACTAATTAGTTACACATAATTTTAAATTTATTTATTTAATATATCATAAAAAAAAACAAAAGTTTGTCCCTACATTTTCTAAATTGGAACCCACACCCTTATTCTTTAAGTAGATTACATCCCCTTTAACTTGACACCGTAATGTCCGACGGATTATTATCCTTTTTTTTATTTAAGTCTAATCACGTTAATGCCTAAATTACTTTTAAGACTTTACATTGCTATCTAAATTACTTTTACGACTCTACACCGCAACGAACGAAACATACTCTTTTTATCTATGTCTAATTACGTTAATATCACAAACGTAACAAGGGTGACAAAGTCAAAAACACGTAATGTCATACGTAGACACCATACCTTAATGTCATCATCGTACACCGTAGCGGCAATGCTTTATATGTTATACTGAGTTATATCGGATACATCGAAACATTTTATATGGTTAATGCATTACGTAACATGTCGTCATCTATAAACAACTAAGATGTCGCTGCCGCAATTTGCGGCTATAACAACAATCTAGTTTTAAACAGATTTCAGTCGAGTGATTTTCATTTAAAATAAATAAAACCACCACCAGTAAGTATAGTGATTTACTGATTTCTACAAATCTTACGTAAATTAAACTTCACCAATAAATTTTGATAGCACTAAATGAGAAAGTTACAAGAAAATGTTGAATAAAAACATTTTATGTTACTACATCACGTTTTCCCTAGATTTTGTAATTGAAATATTGTCTCTTTTATATGTAACCATTCTAGCTATGACATTATATCCTGGTGATAAAGGTGAGATAAAGTTTAAGGATCATTAGATTTTGAGTTCGATTCTCACAAGGGGATTTTTTTCCAGGCGTTATTGCCTAGCGAGATGATCCGCTGGTTCCCAAATTTTTTGAGTTTCATTCTGAATTGGTGTATAAATATTATTGTCTAGTAAAAATGGATATAATTGGACATGTCACAGAATAATAATATTCATTAAAGAAAAGATATGTAACCTTTCTAAAATTCGAAACTTAAGACTAGACTTTAAACAAGTCATTCTTATTCTTGTTTCACTTTCCCCAAAATGGCCGAGGATCAGCACAGCCAAAACCACCAACCTACAAACCCTCAAAAGCCCCCTAGGGTTCCTGAAATCGGAGGAGGGGGTTTGAAAGCGAATTACCCGAACCCACCGGACGCAACGAACCCGGACCCCGCAACCCTAAGGGAGCAGTGGAAGTACGCCACCAGACAGTACGGCAAATGGTACGGACACGCTTGGGGCACCGCCATACTCGCCGGAATTTCTTTCTTCGCTCTTGGCTGGGTTATTAAAGGCGGTAACCCTATCCCTTCTTTCCACCAAAACGACGACGCTTCTCCTCCTGATGTTAAGGAAAAGAGATGAATTTGTTTTGTTAAGTGAGTTTTGATTTTGGGGTACTTCTGCTTGTATCATTTTGTATTTCATCTTCTTTTTTCTGTTTGTGTAATAATAATACGTTTTGTCGTTGCAACAAGTAAAATTTGGACCGTATGGCGTTTCTTTGTGAAATCCAAAGACCCTCTTATACAGCCTAGGGCTGGTATAACAGGTGACATAAGATGCTGATAACTTAACGTGTCATTTTTTCCAAACACGAACAGACGACTTGTTTAGAACAGGAAATGATCAGTTAACAAGCCTGTTTACGCAAATCATAAATATCACATATTTAGGAACCTGTTCGCCGAAGCAAAAATTGTCATAAGTTTATAAAAGTCTTAACCATAGTTTAAAGGCCCTAGGCGTATGCCTCGCCTGGGACCTAGGAGCAGGGCGCAGAAAAAACCGAGGACCTAAGGAAAATAAAGCGCTCAGTAAAAAAATATATATTATGTACTACAAAATTCTTCAAGTAAAATAAACAAAAGCTTTTATGTAACATTTAAGATTGTCTACTTAGTACAAAAGTTCTAAAATATTAGTGTAGAAAAATAGTTTTCCTTAGATAAAATTAGAAATCTGGTTGGAATAGTGCCGGAAACTAGAGAATTTGGCCGGAAACTCTCTGAAATCTAGGAACTTACTCTCAAACCACCTCCTTGAGAATTAAAGCGCATCTGCCTCGACTTAAAGAGCTCTAGCCTTGTCTGGAAGATGGGCCCAAGAAGCGGTGGCCTTTGGCAACTATGGTCTTAACTAATGCAGAATCCTTAACATATTAATCCTTAGCAAATTTTAAACAAAAATCTATAAAAGTCATTAGGTTAACGAGTCTTCAGCATATTTAACATGAATTTTATGGTGTTCTAAACATGTCTACCTGTTTAATACACGAAACATGTTAAGTCTAAACATGAAACCTGCTAAAAAATTTGGCAGTGTTAACAGGTCCGTGTCAACCATCTTAGATCTCTCATACAATGCGGCTAATGTTACCCATAATCGCCCTATGATACAAACCCGTGTGAGGGTTGTGTCCGGATATCACATCAATGGTGCATAAATATCGATCGAGGTCCACGAGTCTGAACGTAGTTAGGATATAATGGCTGGATGTCAAGGTCCGGAAGTAGCAATCCAGATGTGACATTGATGGACTGGTGTGTATTCGGTTAGTATGAATAATATCAAAATACAACAACAACAACAACAACAACCATACCTAGTAAAATCCCACAAATAGCAAAGCTACTTATAGGGTCTGGGGAGGGTGGGATGTAGACAGACCTTGCCTCTACCCCTACGGATAGAGAGACTGCTTCCAGAGAGACCCTCGGCTCCAAAACGAACATCATACAAACACACCAAATCAAAGAATATAGAAACAATCAGTCTCACATACCAAGAAAGTGATCAGAATGACACAGTATAATGTCAATCACGTATAATAGTATACATCATTTGGGCATAAACACAAGAAGACAATCACCGGAAAAGTCAATTAAAGAATAAGAAAAACATACGTCCCTAAAATACACCTAAGACCGTACTGCACTATCCTCTAGAAGTCCTTAACCTTAATTCTACGCTTCCACGAAGTCCTATCTTGGACCATGTCCTCTGAAAGATGCAACTCTAGTAAATCATACCTAATCTGCTCATCCCATGTCAGTTTGGGTCTGCCTCTTCCTCTCCTCCCCTCTACAGTAATAGTTTCCACTACTCTAACTGCATTCACGTCTAGCTTATCTATAAAGTAGTTTCAAATAGTTTGGTTATGAAACGTGGGCTGGAGCTTGTTTACACTCGACTTGAATCAAGGGCTCATGTAACGGTTCCAGTTTTAGCAAACACTTGATTAAGGACATTCAGCATCTCAAACATTACATAAATAACGAAAGAACGAAAAACTATCCATTCTGACATGTTTTGTGTAAGCAGAAAAAAAAAACCTCAAGAATACAAACAACATTTCTTCATTGTCAAAACACCAAACAGCCTGAGCCGTCTTTAATCCGTTTGCATTGATCCGGCATGGTACTTCTCTAAATCTGCATCCAGATCTTCAGCAGACACCTTCACAGCACTACGTTCTCCTCCTCCCCCTCTGCCTCTTCCCCTGCCCCTGCCGCCTCTCCCACCACCACCACCGCCGCCGCCACTTCCTTGCCCCCTCGTCTGACCACCACCTCCTTGCGGCCTCATTGTTTGACCACCACCTCTAAGTCTCCCCATAACCCCACCTCTGTATTAATGAAAGGATGAAAATTACCATATCAGTTTTCAGTGTGTTTGGCAAGTGGTTCTGCTTATTTTATTATTTAAGTGTCGAATAATCAAATTCACACATGTGACAACAAAACTGATTATTGAGAGGTTAACTATAAATAGCTGAGGTACACTTAGGAGACATTACGTCTCTTTCACTCCATGAACTGATTCGCTACGTCCGCTTAGCAATCAAATGTCGAAAGGTGGTTCATTTACTTCGTAACTATTATTGGTTCTCATTTTAAAAATCTTTTTTTCCAATCATACTTCTTCTCATTGTCAAACTTTCCAAAAAAAAAATCACTGAAACTTCTGATGATAATTTTCGAGTAAAATGCAATTTTCATTCATGAGGTTTGGCAAGTTTTATGACTTTCGTCCAAAGGTTTGTTTTTCCGCATGGATACAAAAGGTTTGAAATCATGCCATTTTCATCTTGCTCGTTATTCCATCCATTTTTCTCCGTTAAGTCAGGAGTATTTTCGTCTTTTTTTCTCCGCTAAGGGTATTTTGAATACTTGTACATAAAATGAAAAACACCTAATTGTAAATTAACAAAAAAACGAAAATACCCCTAGCTTAACGGAGAAAAAAGGATGGAGTTAACAAACTAGATGAAAACGACAATATTTCAAACCTTTTGGACCCCGATGCGGAAAAACAAACCTTTGGGCGAAAGTTGCAAAACTGGCCAAACCTCAGGGACGAAAATGACATTTTACTCTAATTTTTCTTATATTTATTTACTAATAATTTATAAAAGAATATTATCATAGTTAGCTACTTACTAGATACCTTTTTCTTGAATTTATAATTAAATTAAATATGAGATTTTTTTGTTAGTTACTTATTAGAATCAGAATTGTCACACACTTCAAACCTGCTGATCTTCATTATCATAAGTTTCAAAACACAAGTCCCTAAAAACATAAACAATAAGTGCAGCAAAAATACCTTCTTGGTCCACCATTTTGGTTTCCACCAGCATTATTCGGACCGCCATCATTTCCCATGTTTGTTCCTACCAAGTCAATTTTCATGGGCTTTCCATCTAATTGAACATTATCGTATCTCTTGATAGCCAGTTCTGCATCTCTACGCCTTGAAAACACTACTTCTGCCGTTCCCTGTGAAAGATATTTTCTAATAATTGTTAATAATAATTACTTGGAAAAATAAGCTCGTTCCCAAACTCGAATCAGTACCTTTGATCTGCCACTTCTATCATAGTGTATTGTTGCTCGTTTCAGGTCACCTACCTCTGCAAAAAGCTCCTGCAAAAAGTTTAAATCTGTTTTTAGTTTATTTAGACTGAAACCCCTATACTTTCATGTATTTATGCTTCAAAAGGTAGTATACATGTTTTATCGTGTCGGGTTATATAATAATTCATGTCAAAGACTCGATACACACTTATAATCATGTGTTAAACGGGTTGACTTGTTTGATTCAACGGCATAAGAAGGTGAACACAAACACAACATGTTTATTACTAGGGTTGGATCTGACAGCAAAAAACTAATTATTTTCGTGTCGTGACGTCACCCCTAGTACAAAAACATATGAGGATTATGCACACAAATCCAAAAGATAGAATCTTTCTAGCTCTAGTCATGACACGTTAACGAAACTAAGAACCCTACATATATCTTACAACATTACCTTGATATCTTCATTGGAAACACCATAATCCAAGTTTGATATGAGAAGTTTGGTGCCAGTCTCTATTCCTGTAACCTGGTTTGACCTTGCGGGGTGTGCTGCAGCATGACCTTCATACATGTCATGTCCCCATGTCGTCTCTGGTGCTTCAACCTGTAACAATAAACATCACATTAATCACCATATTCAACTTATAAGTTAAAATGACTAACTCGTACACGCATCACACTATAGCAACTTAACAACTGATCCCATAAGCAAAATTAACTAGTCATAATTAAACCTATTTGGCTATTTCTAACCATCATTATGTACTTGTATCTGGTGCTTATACATACCTGTAACAATGAAGATTACATAAATCAACCTATTCAACTTATAAGTTGTTGTTGACTCATGCACACATCACACTAAAGCAACTTGAGTACTTGACAACAAACCCTATAGGCATCAACAGAAGTCCAGTTAACCACTCACAATTGGACCCTCCGTTATCAAGACTCAGACAGGCGCGTGCCTAGGCCCAGTGCAGCCTTCTCGCTTTGCTTCAAAAGCCCTGCTTTCAAGCCCTCAACCACGTTTTTCAAGCCAAGTTCTGACAAAATTCCGGCCAAAAATCGTCTTAACAGGTCCGAAACAAACCCTAAACAAGCCTGGAATCAACCTAGAAGGCTAGAATAACCTAAACTAGCCCTAATAAAGCTTAAAACACGTCTAAAACTTTTATACTAGACGCCAGATGTCCTCGTTTTTTAAGCACCTTGCACCGAGGCCGAAGATTCACCCTTGACGCCTTTGAAAACTATGATTATTCCTATACCTAACAATCATTATGTTATATCTAGTGCTTCAACCTATAACAATAAACATCACACAAACCAGCTTATTCAACTTATAACTTCAAATTACTAACTCATGCACACATCATAGATAATCAACTAAACCTATTTCTGCTTACGTCATCAATTCAACAAGATCTAGTTCTTATTAACAACGTTTCCAAACACAAAACAGCTGCAATTCAACAAACAAATCACACTTTTGTATACCTTTTGTGCACCGTATGGTGTTGCCCGTTTGGAAGCACGATTGGGCCTGCGGCGAGAGGGTCCAGGACCAGAATTAGGAGGTCTAGATCTAGGGTTTTCAGACGCTCGTGATTTCTTGTTCATCTTTATCATATCGTCGAGAGACATATCCAAATTAGACATGATTTGGTGACGAATATGAAACCCTAGAAAATGAAGATGAATATTGTGAGCAGAGGGTGGTAGGGTTCTGCTTCGCTAGACACTTTACATCAGCAGCTATCGAGTAAAGAAATCGAACATGATTTTATACTTTGCAACCTCCAACTTATTTAACTTCAACTTTTAGCACTTTGTAGATATAGGCTAAAAATCCTAACTATGCGCCGATTAATCATTGTTAGTCCTGACTCTACCGCCCCGACTAGCGATTACTACAACACTGAATATAGGTATGAGATTTGGTGTGGCTAATCTCACTCTCATACTTATTAGGTATTTGTCGAGTATTTACCTCGTTGTGTATCGGGTAAACCCATTAGTATTTTAAAAAAATATCTCTTGAGATTTTCATGTATATTTATTTTTTTTATTTTTCTTTATAGTTTTATGTTTTTAGATTTGTTTTTTTTTTATTTTCCTTTATAGTTTATGTTTTTAAAATCTATATGAAAAACAACATATATTTCAACATCACAAATATTTCAATTTCAAGTATATAAAAATGTAAATGTATTATAATGTAAATATCAGAAATAATTTTGTATTTTGTAACCTATTAGATAAATAGTTAATTATGATTAGTTAGAGGGTGTAGATGTAAATATATTCCTTATATATTCCTTGTAACCTATTCTGATTATACAACAATTGAATACAATATGTTTTACCAAGTTTATCTTGGTATCAGAGCCAAGAATCCCTAACCCTAGCTGCCGACTTCTTTCTTCATCGGCTACAGCCGATCGCCCTCTTCTTCCACCCTAAATCGATCATCGGCAATCCTCAAACATGTCAACCGATATTATTGCCTTCACTCAAATCGAGAAAACTGCACACAATTCTCACAAGTTCGGTTTCACATTGTCACCAACAAATTATGGCTTCTGAAAACTCATGATTCAACCGTTCCTCGTTACTAATGGTCTGTTCGAATACATTGATGGCTCAATTCCCTGCCCTCCATCTGTGATCGCAACTTCTGGAAAAGAAAAAGAGGCACCCGCATCATCCACTGTGAACCCTAATTATGATGCATGGCTTGCAAACGATGCTCATGTACGTATGCTTCTTCTCTCTACAATCTCAGAGGCTGCTTTTCAACATGTACAAGGTACAACTTCACGTGACCTTTGGCTTTCCCTTGAACGTGCTTATGCCCCAAACACCTCGTCTCAGGAATTTACGTTAAAAACACAATTGTTGAAGATTCAAATGAAAGGGGATGAATCCTCTGCTGCTTATTTGGCCAGAGCACATGAATATGCTACTGCTCTTGCCAATATCGGCCAGCCAATGCCGGAAAAGGATATTATCATGCTTGTTGTTGCAGGTCTTCGTGAAGAATACAATGGAGTCAAACAAAATCTCCTTGCTAGAGAATTTACAGCTGTCTTTTTAGAGCTTCCTGGTCTTCTAGCTGATCACGAGTTCCTGATTAGGAAACCCGTTCCTGATGTTTCTCCGGCTCAGGCTTTTACGGCTACTACTGTGACAACCCGTACTCTCGTTGTCGAGAGAAGGGCATTTCAGTAATACACGCATTTATTTATTTATTTATTTATTTTTTTTATTATTATTATTACTATTATTATTCATGAAATAACAATAGTCCGCGACTAGAGATTTAAATTAATTGCGCATTTGGTTAATATAACCGGACAAGTCTGGTTGGGCAAGACTCGTAGTCGTTTAACTAGGTTCACGCACTTGGGCTAGGCCCAAACCAACTAACCTAAAACCCTACTCTTTTAATTACCTTAAACACCCCCCCCCATAATTTAAAAACCCTCAAAACCCTAATGAAACTTGACAGCCGCTCATCACACCCCTTCCCTTCCCCTTGTTTGATTTCCGGCGAAATCGTCGGCAACTAGCCGGCTGGTGTCGGAAGTTTTCCGGCAGCCACACCCCCACCCCTTTGAGCCTCCTTCTCCTCCGGTCGCAAACTCAGCCACACCCTCTAATTCCCGATGATCAGCGACGGCGCCGCCGTCGTGAGCGGCGACGGTAGTGAGTCTGAACGACGGTACAGCAACACCCACACCCCGTGTACCCTTGTTTTCGGGCGATGAAGATCAGAAAACGAGAGAGATGTCGGAGAAAGAAATGAGGAACCAGCAGTGATGACGGTGGTCGTCTCAAGCAGCTCCGACGAAGTGATGTCATCAAGGGTGTACGGAACGGCGAATGTGATGTCGACAGCCAAGGGGTTTTCACCCCGGTAACGCAGCAGTTGCGGCGAGGATGATGCCGGCAACAGACAGCAGCAACAGCCGTCGGAGCTCCGGCTCGTGCACAGTAGCCGTGGCAGCAGGTCTTCCCCTTTGTCTCGAATCGATTGGTCAGTTCATACCCATCTATAAACTGTATGACTGTTTGTAAGCTCTCTTCATGTTTATATTTTGTAAAAGTGGATAAATTGCCTTGGTGAACTGTCTAATCGTTGAATGGGTATTGTGCGGAATGTTTTGTGCAGCTATGTGTTTTCATTATAGAATCTTATAATAGTTGGTTATTTGCAATTTGGGAAACAGAGCATGTTCGTGAAACAAGTTTTTGGAATTAAAACTGGAAAGCTGCAAACACGTGAACTCGCCAACGTTATGTTGACACTCTACTGCATGCTTTGCAGGTCGCTCGATACAGCTCTGGACGGACGTTGCAATCGGATGGAGTGCGTGGATCGTAAGTAACACAATAACAACTTGTGGTTTTCAATTATGATGCGTTTTCTTCCCCTTTCCGCTGTGAACTTAAACTATGTTTTGAAAATTTTAAATTAGGTCACTAATTATGCTAATATTTATAACTATAACTAATGCGTTCAAAATAATTAGTGGCTAAGATCCTGGTCGTCACACGCCTCGCGGTAATACTCCGCGTGTGGATTTTGAGGGTGTGACAGATTGGTATCAGAGCCATTGGTTATAGGGAACTAGGTTTTGAGTATAAAATATTTTGGGTTTGGGAGATAAAATATTTTTATATGAAAACCAGACTATAACCGTTCTTTAATGGAAACCACAAGGCCACCCCACTCCGGATTGCAAGGTTCGTCAACCTCAGATGCTCACCTGGTAATGGTAGGCTAACGGCATTTACTTGTGTATAACTTATGTGTGTGAACACGCATGTGAATATGTGTATAGTTAGCATATATATGTTAGCACGTATGCGTATATTTAGTATTAAACAACAGTGGATCATACGAAGGCTAGGCTAGCGTGTAACGTGTTAAGCAGGAGCGAGTCCTCCTAAACCTGATTTGAAACCACGATACACTAAGGGCAAGGGACTAGTTATTCCAAGCCCTCGTCCACGTATTTCCTAATATCATCCCTGGACTGCAAATCGACGCGAGGGACGTCCACTCGATAGACCTGCCCAGGAAAGGCTTGCTACGAAGCACATAGAGAAGTTACGAGGACAAATCGACGAAGGGAAGCCACCCCTACATCATGGGATATTAGAAGGAACGACGACGTCATTCGCATCCTTTTTACTTGCATATATCTTTTCCCAACTTAAGTAGTGAGACTTGTTCCCTCACCTGACTGATCACCGGGATTCTTTAAGCATTCTATTAATTCCACATTTTTCGGGTTTCTGTTTGCACGTCTCGAACACGAAAAGCATGCGTGGTGTATGCTTCTCATTGTATCACCTTTCCATCGACTGCGAAGTTATTTCCCCTAATACCTCGTTACATGGTTAATCCTTATTCAAGATGAACCTTATACCATAGCACGCCCCAAAACCCAGCAAAGTGATATCTCTCTTGCAAGCCGGCGTATTTGAAAGCGTGGCAAGACGAAGACACGAGCCAATCAACCCACCGACGAGTACGATGACCTAGATGCTTACCTTATCTTTCATTTGCCAGATCTGTTATTCTTTGACGACTTTTCTGATTCAGTGAATCCTTTCGCTAGCTTTCGTACGAACCCGCGTTTATTGCTCAGATGGTATCCCCGCTTCTATCGATTCTTTATCACGACATACACGTTTATTCGTATAGAAACCTTGACCAGATCTCTCATCATTTGGTGAATCCAACAACCTCGACCTTTAGTCGACAAACTTTTAGCCCTTGAAATTCAGCAACGTGTTATTTCAATCGTACTTTCTCGAAAACCTGTTTTTGCAATTTTACATCGAACCCCTCGACGACGCAAGCGCTACTCCGAACTCGTTCGCACGACTTAGAACAATCCACTCGAACTGGGTTTCTCACCGATTTAAGGAATCACATCCTGCCAGACGTCTCAATAGACCCTAAAACCTACAGACCCGCACAACAACCATCCCTCACTAGCTACTTCTTTTTGTGCTAACCCAACTGACGTAACACCCCTTGTCAGCAAGCGACATTCTTTATTCTAAACACCCATAACTTGTGTACGACCAGCTACCTGATCGACATCAGATAAATCCCTAATGCTGATCCCAAAGCCTTCACGTTTTGTCTCAAGTTGAAAGTATCAGTTTATCTCGCTACTCGTGTTACGGTTCACGAATTCCATGATCCTTATCCTAATCTACTCTGCACAAATCTCTGTTTGGACGAATTTCTTTCTACGAACGTTACTCGTTGGAGCAACGAGCCAAGGGTACCCCGGAGGTAAGGACACCGCAAGCATTGTTCTTCGAACTTGATACGGTCAACACCTAGTCACAACACCTGAATTTACCCCATCCCGTCCAAAAGTTCGACACTTGTTTATGTCGACGACGTCCAAACCTATTTCGAAAACCAGTGGGAATCAGGACGACTCCTACGCTCTATCCTGGTACTTCTACGACAAAAACCAGCTACGATAAGTTTTCAACGCGCGACTTTTAACGTCGCAAAGCCCGCTTTTCGCGGTCACATACGCAACCCTTCACGAATTAGCTCGAAAGAGTGTTACCTGACATTAGGGAGATGCTAAATAACCCGCAACTCCAGCAATTGGGAGATAATCTATGGGGTACTTCTATTTTATTCTATCCTGCCCAAGGCATTGATGAAATGTCTGCTAGTAATGGCACGCGACCAAAGAAGCCAACAAATTTTCGAATTTGCAACTATCTACTTGATGGAAGTAGACGCTGGGCATGGAGTGCCAACTTCTATTGTCTAAGATCGTAATCCACGTTTTGCATCCGATTTGTCACAGGCCGTGCACGAAAACTTTTGGCTCACTGTTAGGCATGAGCACTGCTTATCGCCCGCAAACTGATGGTCAGGCCAAACGCACCATCCAAACACTCAAAGGCATGCTAAGAACATGTGTTATCAGCCGTGGATACGAGTGACACTTCCTTTTTGTAGAAATCTCTTCCAATAACTGCTAGCCGCACTAGCATTCAGGCAGCACCATTTGAGGCATTGCACGGACGCAGATGCCGGTCACCTCCGTGCTGGGCGGAAGCCAAATTACCAGCCCAGAACTTGCACTTGACACAACGGGTAGGCTTGCCCAGAATAGACAACGCATGGCGGCAGCTCCAGACCGTCAGAAAGACTACGCGGGTAAGCGTAGGAAACCTCTAGAATTCCTAGTCGGAAATTGGGTTCTACTAAAAGTTTCACCCTGGAAGGGTGTGTTACATTTTGCCTAACGGGACGAACTTAATCCGCGATATGTTGAACTGTTTGAAATTTCCGAAAGGATCAGTAAGGTAGCTTTGCAAACTAAACCTGCCTGAAGAGCCAAGTGCGGTACACAACGTCTTTCACGTGCCTAATCTGAAGAAGTGTCTGTCAGATGAAACATTCGTTATTCCTTTTTAGGAACTCGTGATCAGCAACAAACTACGCTTCGTTGAGAAACCGGATGAGGTCAAGGATCAAGAAATCAAAACCCTCGAGCGTAGTGTAACCAACAGAACGAGTTCGTTGTAACTCACGCTGTGGCCCAGAGTTTACCTGGGAACGGGAAAACCAGCCGATGCGCATGTATCCCCAGTTGTTTACAAACATTACTTCCAGCACTGAGGCTACCGCTAAATTTCGGGAAGAAATTCCAAACCAACAGGGGGTGATGTAACGCCCTATGAAAACGTTTAAACACACTAGCTTGTCAGTGGCTGCGTGCTAAAATTTCAGGACGAAATTTCTTGAACTTGGGGATAATGTGACACTCTGGGTTTTCCTGTGCATTAATTAATTTTGTGAAATTCTATACTATGTGAAATATGTACAAACTCTGTGGATCTTGTGCTACGTGACTGTTACGTGCTATGTAAGTGCTATGTGGCCTTATGCACTATGTGTCTTATATGTTCGTTTTGTGGACTTTCATGAAACTGCTTGTATCTGTGTATAGTAATGGAATCTATGTATACATATGGAGTGCATCGTGTGACCTTTGCCTAAATTTCGAGGACGAAATTCCAGTAACATGGGGAGAATGTGACAACTCGTACTCTCGTTGTCAAGAGAAGGGCATTTCAGTAATACACGCATTTATTTATTTATTTATTTATTTATTTATTTATTTATTTTTATTATTATCATTACTATTATTATTCATGAAATAATAATAGTCCGCGACTAGAGATTTAAATTAATTGCGCATTTGGTTAATATAACCGGACAAGTCTGGTTGGGTAAGACTCGTAGTCGTTTAACTGGGTTCACGCACTTGGGCTAGGCCCAAACCAACTAACCTAAAACCCTACTCTTTTATTTACCTTAAACACCCCCCCATAATTTAAAAACCCTCAAAACCCTAATGAAACTTGACAGCCGCTCATCACACCCCTTCTCTTCCCCTTGTTTGATTTCCGGCGAAATCGTCGGCAACTAGCCGGCTGGTGTCAGAAGTTTTCCAGCAGCCACACCCCCACCCCTTTGAGCCTCCTTCTCCTCCGGTCGCAAACTCAGCCACACCCTCTCATTCCCGATGATCAGCGACGGCGCCGCCGCCGTGAGCGGCGACGGTGGTGAGTCTGAACGACGGTACAGCAACACCCACACCCCGTGTACCCTTGTTTTCGGGCGATGAAGATCAGAAAACGAGAGAGGTCGGAGAAAGAAATGAGGAACCAGCAGTGATGACGGTGGTCGTCTCGAGCAGCTCCGACGAAGTGATGTCATCAAGGGTGTACGGAACGGCGAATGTGATATCGACAGCCAAGGGGTTTTCACCCCGGTAACACAGCAACTGCGGCGTGGATGATGCCGGCAACAGACAGCAGCAACAGCCGTCGGAGCTCCGGCTCGTGCACAGTAGCCGTGGCAGCAGGTCTTCCCCTTTGTCTCGAATCGATTGGTCAGTTCATACCCATCTGTAAACTGTATGACTGTTTGTAAGCTCTCTTCATGTTTATATTTTGTAAAAGTGGATAAATTGCCTTGGTGAACTGTCTAATCGTTGAATAGGTATTATGCGGAATGTTTTGTGCAGCTATGTGTTTTCATTATAGAATCTTATGATAGTTGGTTATTTGCAATTTGGGAAACAGAGCATTTTCGTATTAATTAAATCATACACCAGTTATCTGTTTGGAATATAAGGAGAAATGAAAGTAGGAACATACTTGGTGATTATTGTTTTGGTTGCTGTGAATAAAATTAGAGATGCAGGATATATGATGATTTTGACTCACATATTGGTTACTTAAATTTTTAGGAGATTTGAATATTTGGATATAAACTGGGTGTGTTGTTCGATATAAAAGTTATGTGTATACATGCTCCTGCTCCGTGAAATATATGCTTGTTGTTAGGGATTGATGATGTTCTTAAGATTCTGCATTGAATAGTGATGTATTGCAAAATACATCTTTTATTTGTGTACAGTTTGTTTAGTTTTCGTTATATTTAGTTTTGTTTTTCGTTAGAATGTGCATGCTATTGATTAAATCGTGTTTCGCAGGTCTTGATGTTTAAATATGCGAGAAACCGAGTAAAACGAGTAAAAATATTGAAGTGTCAAGTCTTGGAGCATGTTGGAAAGGTCGAGGAGTTGAAAAAAGAAGTTAAAAAGCTGAAAAAAGAGCCTCTGGCACCCCGTGAGGAGTTTCTGGCACCCGACGAGAGTCTGAAGGTAGTACATGAGCTGAAAAACAAGGTGGCACCCCACCACCCAGTCCCTGATCTTGTGGCGCCCAGCCAGAAGCTTGTAGCTGGCGATTTTTTGTTATGGAAAGTCATATAAATCATCCTAAACGTGAAAAAAACCCTAATTTCGATTGGAGGACTTCTTGGGGCAATTGTTGAGCATTCTTGGAGCTTTTTCGGAGATTTTGAAGCCTAGGAATCATCGGTACGAGTTCGGGGAAGAAGACTTGAAGATCTAATCGGGTTTTCTAGTTCTTTGTTCTTGACTCTTCTTACAAAACTTGTTATGATGAATTCGTATTTAGACATATTTGATTTGTTTTCACATTTTAACATGCTCAGCTAAATTTATTAACCACCTAGACTTGATGAATGGATTAATTTAAAGTTTTTACCGTTTATGTTATTTGCATGATTGTTATGGATTAATTGTGATTTGTAAACGGTTTAGTTTAATGATTTGATGTATATGCATGCTTTGAGTTGGTTTATTGTTATTGTTTGCTTCATATGATTCTTAGTGACGGTCTATATCACAACATAGAGTCATATTAGGGTCTAGGATTCCGATGAGTGTCTATATCACGTTAGGAAACCTTCACTCTTTCGGGAGAATTGCGCAATAACCCCTAGAAGTAATTGATAATAATTTGCTAATTCTTAGTGTTCTACTAGTCCTAATACCTAGAAAGTGAGGGGCTATTGGTAGGTCTTACCCGACGAATTGCTTTAGATAGTCCTTGGAAAAGGTCATGTCTTGGTTTACCTGTCGGTTTTATTAGTCTATCGAGTCAAATTGATTACTTCAAACTACCCTAGATCTATGATTGGAAAAGAGTAGGTCAACATTAGGGTACTTACATAATAATTAGATAACTGGAAAGGCGTCTAATAACCGGTAAGATTAACAGCCTAGGTAGTTCCACAGGTTTCTCCTTGAGAAGGGTCGAGGGGCCTCGATGGTTCTTAATAGGTTTAGTACTTTAAGATCCCGGTTCCATAACTCGTGCACTGAACTTAATCAGTAATCTCTTAAAAACAATCCAGGATTCTTGTCTAGGTGGTCTCGTTCTCGCATAAAGAAAGTCCTCAGTCTTATTTCGTCTTTAGTCTAGTTCTAGTTTAATTTAGTAGTTTAATATAGATTTCCTTAGTTTCTGTAACCCCCCCCCCCAAACAAATAAACAAGTTAAGTCGTGTCTGTCAGTGTCTATTAGAGTCTAATTTGCGTGATACATAGAGTCCTGTGGTTCGATATCCGGACTTCCTAGGTTACACTACATTGATCGGTACACTTGCCGATTGTGTGGTTTAGGTCGAGTCTAGAATTTAAAGCTTTGTCGTGTCTAGTTTAAAGAGTCTAATATAGTTAATTTTCATAGTCTGTTTAGCACACATCAAGTTTTTGGCGCCGTTGCCGGGGACTCTTAGCAATCGCGTTCATTAGCTTTGATAGATTTCAGTGACAAATACGTGCTACGTGTTTTATTTTGTTTTGTGACTTTTGTTTTCATCTTGAGTCGTAGTAACTTCTGTTTGCTTTTCTTGTGTTCAGGTTTTTGCTTGTAGTGGATGCCACATCTGCGCTCGCACGGACCACCACCACCAGTCAAGCAGTCATCATCTCAATTGGGCCAAGGCCCTCAGGTTGCTTCTTCATCCTCTTCTCATTTTCCCAATTTCGATTCCACCCTGTTACCCACCCCACCTCCTACACCACCACCATCGCCAAACCGTTCACCTAAAACTTCACCCAAGGTTTCCCCACCCAATAGTCCTACTTCTAGTACCTCTAGTAATCCAGAAAACTTAGAACCAATGGCCAACCCTAGGCAAACCGTCCATCAGCAAGCCACCCAAAATTTCACCGGCCTCGCTTCACCCATCACCGTTCCACCCATAGTCAACGACAACTCATGGCAGATTCCATCTTATGCCATGCAAGCCATCACCAATACCATCCAATTCCGTGGCCGAGACGATGAGGATGCCCCGGCCCACATCAATCGTTTCTCTCGTATGCTAGCTACCTTTAGCCTTCACGGTGCACCCAACAATGCCACCTACCTACAGCTTTTCCCATTCTCATTAGCCGGCCGTGCGGCTACTTGGTTGGACTCTCAACCAACCGGTACTTTTACCACTTGGGCGGGGCTTCGTCAAGCCTTTCTGAACAAATATTTCCCGCCCGCTAAAGCCTCACGTCTTAGAGACCAAATCCACTCATTTCGCATGGAGCCCGACTAGCCTTACTACCTTGCTTGGGAGCGTTTCCAAAACCTTTGTGCTCATTGCTCCCAGCATGGTCTTTCCGATTGGGCTTTATGTGAGAAATTCTATAACGGTCTCACCCAAGAGACTCGTGATCGTTTCGATACTAATGCGGGGGGGCATATGATGGGTATTCTTACAGTTGCTGAGTGTTTAGAGCGTTTTGAGGCATTTGCTCAGTCTCAATCTCAATCGCGAGCCGATCAGCGGTATCAAAGTGGTAATTCTAATACCACTACTAGTGCACCCGCCCGAGGGGTGAACCATGTCACCATGGATCCTAGTTTAGCCGCTGTGTTGGAAAACATGTCTAGGGAACTTAAGGAAATTAAGGCTAAGGTAGACAAATGTAAGTATTGCCGAGGGGGTCACGATACGAGTGCGTGTCCATTGCTAGTTGGTGAGGAGCAAGTTGATTTCGTAGGAGGAGGTTTCGGTAGAGGTCAACCTAGCGGGTTTGGTAATAATAATTTTGGTTCGGGTTGGCGTAATAATAATAATAATAATTGTGCTAATAATAATAATTTTCGATCAAATGGACCCCCTGGTTTTCAAATAGCTCAAAATCCAAATAGGGGTCTAGGTTCACTCTTTGTTGGGGGTTCAAATGGGCAGGTCAAGGATGGGGGGTCAAGTAGTCAGGTTCAAACAGGTCAAGGTTCAAGCTATGATCTTGGGGGTAGTCTAGAAAGGATGGAGTCCATGATGAGTCAATTAATTGTTAGGGATCAAACCACCCAAAAGAAGCTTAGCGAACATGACCTTATGCTTAAGAATCACCAAGCTGCTTTCCAAGACCTTCAAAGGGTTGTAGGTGATATGTCTAGGAAGTTAGAGGAGAGATTACCCGGTCAGTTTGCGGGTAACACCCAACCTAACCCGAATGCTCATGTAAAGGCCATTACCACCCGTAGTGGCAAAACCGTAGGGGACCCGAGCGTAGAGGAGAGAGTAGTCGATGAGGATGGAGATACTGTAGACGAAGAGATAGAGATGGAGGCTCCCGGCAGAGTGCAATCGAGGCTGCGCCCAGCAAGTACCGCACGGACCAGTGAGTCTCAAGGTGAGAAGAGAGTAGAGAAACCTCACGTGGATGTTAGGCCTTCGCCTTTAGTGAACCATGCGTATGTCTCGTTCCCTTCCCGTCTTAAGAATAAAAAATACTCGAGGGAATACGGGCAATTCTTAGACATCTTCAAGCAATTGAAGATTAATCTTCCTTTTATCAAGGCACTCCAGTCCATGCCTAAATACGCGAAATTTTTAAGGGACCTTCTTAGGAATAAGGAGAAGTTAGGGGAGTTGTCGAATGTCCCATTGCATGGAGGGTGTTCGGCCGTTGTCTCAAATCAGCTTCCCGAAAAGCTTACCGATCCCGATGTTTTCACAATTCCTTGTCTATTCGGTAGTAACACTAATACTAGAGCTTTAGCCGACCTAGGTGCTAGCATCAATTTGATGCCCTTTTCTCTCTACGAAAAGCTTGACTTAGGCGAGCTTTCACCCACCCGAATGACATTGTCTTTAGCTGATAGGTCCGTGAAACACCCTAGGGGCATAGTTGAGAAGTTGCTTGTTAAGGTTGACAAGTTCGTTTTTCCGGCCGATTTCGTCATTCTTGACATGGAAGCCGATGAGAACGTACCGTTAATTTTAGGACGCCCGTTCTTGAACACCGCTAAAGCTCTTATAGATGTCTTTTTAGGCACCATCACACTTAGAGCGGGCGAGGAATCGGTAATTTTTAAGGTTATGAATTCGAGAGGGTCAAGTGATAAAGTGGAGGCGGTATCGTTAGTAGGGGAGTGCGAGAAGGATGAGAGAGATGAAGAGAAGGTGGTGAGTGGTCCAAGTCTAGAAAAAGTAATAGAACTCAAGTGTGGGGATCCACCGGATAGGAGAGTAGAGGAATTAGAGGAGAGAATCGTGCGTTTAGAATCTAAGATAGAGACACTGAGCAAGGCTCAGTGTGGGGATGAAGTTCGATATGAAGAGTATAGATTCAAACCGACAAGTGAGGAGTTGAGAGGTTGTGAGAGAGATAAGAGTGTTTGGGTTGAGTTGAGCAATGATAGGTATAATGGTGCTACAGCCCATGAGTGTGTGTTTGGAGGTGAGCTGCATCTCTATGATCCTCCATAAGTATGTGAAAAGTTGAAATCTCAAGTGTAGAGTTTGTACCGTTTGTATCTTCGTTTTTTTTTTTTGTATTTTTTGGTAGCTAACGGTTGTTTTTGTTAGTTTTTCGGGTCCTTGTTTGTGTCTTGAGTTGTTTGCAGGAGTGCATCACCGAAGATTTGCAGGAATCCACAAGAGAAAATAAGGTTCCAGGTAAGTTTTACACTTAGAAAAAATTTAAAGGTTGAACTTTGAGGGTTTTGGAAAAAACTTAAAGAATTTTCTAAGGCAAGAAAAAATTTTAGTAAATTTTCTCCAGATACACGATCTGGCTGGCCGCCACCCACCACCTGATTTTCTGGCGGACCGCCACCCATCTCATCTGCAGCCTACGATCATAAAAACACAAAACTCAAAGTTCTCGGAAATTTTGATCGTGTTGGCGGGCCGCCACTTACCTCTCCTTCTTCTAGCGGCAACCAACACGTAAGTTTTTTGTGTCGGATCTTTTTCACTTGGTGGCGGGCCACCACCCACCACTTGATTTTTAGCGGGTGGCAAGAACGTTAACCTGCAGCCGAAAACATTTAGACCCCAAAATTTTCAATTCTAACCTATTTCCTTTCCCCCTCTACCGCCTTATTCCCTTATCCCCTCCCCTCCACACCTAACCCTTCTTCCTCCCCACCATACATCGCCAACAACAGCAGACCGAACACCCCGATAAACCCTCTCCCTTTACGCTGACCCCCCACCTAACCCTTTCTCTCCACTCATCACCATCTCTTCCCCACTCATCGCCCACCATCTCTCACCTTGCCATCCAAGTCGATCACCCCTTAAACCCACCATGTTTCACTGATTAACCTCCATTGTCACCAAAATTTTCGTTCCCCTTTCATCTATCACTTCAACACAACCGATTTCCTCCACCCTTCAACCATATTTCACCATTAAAATCTGATTTCATTTGGGGGTTCAAGCTCAACCGAAAATGTTTCTAATTCTTTTTGTTTCTCTCAAGTCCAAGGTATGCTTCTTGTAAATTTTTGTATTATGAGTCTAGTTATGTCAGTCTTTGCTTAGTTAGTGTTAGTCATTAGTTAGGTTTTGGGTGAGTGTGGTGTCTTGCAAAGATTAGAGGACGTTTGAGGTTGCGGTTGGGTTCGGTTTGGGTGTTTAAGCAGAATATTGTTTGCGGGTCGTTCGGTTTGGGGTTCGACTGCAATGTTCATCGTATTTTGGGTTAGGGTGTGCTAACATTGAGTGTGGGGATGTGTTTGGGTAATTGTTAAAGCGTGAATTCAGATTTACAACATCGGTTTGACCCGTTTCATTAAACCGGAGTTTTCATCTTTTTATCGGTAAACACTCAATGTTGGTTTGGATTGTGGTTTGGTTTTGGGATGTTGATGATTCGCGGGTTGGATTGGAACTTGAATATGCTAAATTTATGACTTTGGTTCATAGTACATTGACGTCTAAAGCGCAAAACTTGCATTTTTGAATCGAACTTTTTGCAAAGAATGAAACCTCCTTTAACTAGGCGGAATTGTTCAATGCTAAAATTTGTTTAAACTACTACATGGTTGAATTTAAGCAAGTTTGGATGTCAATGATGGTTTGGTAGGCACTTGGGTTTACTTGAGGGCAAGTAAAGTACCGGGAGAAGGTATAGTTTGTAATTTGTGTACCTTGCGTCTACGTTAGATCGAGTCTGGTTAAATGGTTAGTTTAGGGTCTTTGGTGTCGTTTTAATTGTGTTGAATCGTCTTAGTGTCTTAATGCTCGTTTTGCTTTCTTGAATAGTCAAACCACTCGCCCATACTCAATCTCCATTCAGGCGAGTTTCGGTTCACATCTTAAATTGATTTTGCAAAACGTCGCTTTAACGCCACTTTGTCTTTAAACTACGGCCGCGAACGAAATGCTATACGGCCGTTGTTTTTGTATATATTATTTTTCGTAAAAAAAATATTTCAAAAATACAAAAAAATGAAAAAATTCAAAAAAACACAAAAAAATAGTTCGTGACTAATATTCTGCTTTTCTTTGTCTTGTCATACGTGAATTGTTTTTGCAGAATGTCAGGTGCAGGATCATGCAGTCGGCCCAACAAGAAACGAGACCCAGATACTCGCCCAAGAGTGGGACACAGGCGGGTGATGAGGTGTTGGATGATGCGGAGTAGAGCTGGATGCAGCGAGGATGACAACTTATATCTTTTGTTTATTTTTTATCTTTACGTTGTTTTTAATCCTCGTTTATTGGTTTGTACTTAAACATGTTAAACAGGTTGGTTGGGATTTTGGGGATGGTTGACGCTTGGTTGTTGGATGTTTGCACTAACACTTAGTATCTTATATATATTATCTTTTGCTAGTGTTTGGTGTTTGCGTGATTAGGTTGGTATTTGTAGCCGCTTTCGTTCGCGTGTCCGAGGTTAGGAGTTGTTTGCTGAGGGCGTATCGAATTGGAGGGCTTATGTGGAAACGACTGGCACTTTGACAGTCTCACATACTCAGCTAAGTCGTTTCCCTTTTTGTTGTTGTACATTTTTATTTATTTCGTTTGCAGTTTTTATTTTTAGGTAGTTGTTGAGTCGTATTTCCGTTCTTGCATTAGGGACAATGCAATCTTTAAGTGTGGGGATGGGAATACATGTAAATAATCGAGTCTTAAAAATTAAAAAAATACAAAAAAAATTAAAAATTGAAAAAATCCAAAAAAATTGAAAAATTAGAAAATGGCTTTCGAATAAAAGAAGTTTGCATATTAAAATGGAAAATGATAGAAAAGATGAATTTTTGCTTGGGTTGGAATAATAATAATATGGGATTAAATAAATCAAGCTTGTGTCTAGTTAGGGATGTGTGGATAGGCTCAGGTTTGGTTTTAAGTCCCTTTGAGTTAATATACCTTAATTGTCGGTCTACTAGTGGGTTTTCGCCTAGGAGATATGGGAAATCAAAACTGCCAATAAGAGTATAAAGGATACCGTTATAAGTTAAAACCGTTAGAGTTTGTGATCATGAAAAAAAAAAGTAAGAAAAAAAAATAGAAAAAAAGTGAGCTAGAAACTAAATGAAAGTAATGCATTTCTATGTAGTCTGGGCTGGGGATAGCGACTCTACAGCCGGATTACCGCTAGGATGTGTGAAATCGACCGTGCAAAGAAAAGTAAAAAAAGTACCGAAACCTAAGTAATCTGTGGTTGGGGATAGCGACTCTACAGCCGGATTGCCTCTTGGTTAGGGAAAGCATCGTCTACGCTCATGAAAGAAAAAAAAAGAGAAAGAAAAGCGAAAAAAAATGAAAAAAAGAAAGAATTTGATTGTAAACTCTCTTGGTTTTGATATAAGACGGTTAGGAATTGGTCCAGTGATCGTTCCTTTAGTCCTATAAGCTTGAGGTGGGAGTAGGTGGACCGTAAATTCTGGTGTGAGGCCCTAGGTAGATTGACTGCACTTAAATTAAATTCACATGATAAGGGCTTAGGATTGGATTCGGGTTTAAGGGGACAAGTATATTCGCAATCGCAGCTAACGCAAGCCTTGGTTTTAATAAGATAACAATAACTTTCGACCCAAGTGATTATTTGTCTCTTATTCCGTTGCATAATTCTTTTTCGAGGACGAAAAAAGAGTAAGTGTGGGGATGTTTGATGTATTGCAAAATACATCTTTTATTCGTGTACAGTTTATTTAGTTTTCGTTATATTTAGTTTCGTTTTTCATTAGAATGTGCATGCTATTGATTAAATCGTGTTTCGCAGGTCTTGATGTTTAAATATGCGAGAAACCGAGTAAAACGAGTAAAAATATTGAAGTGTCAAGTCTTGGAGCATGTTGGAAAGGTCGAGGAGTTGAAAAAAGAAGTTAAAAAGCTGAAAAAAGAGCCTCTGGCACCCCGTGAGGAGTTACTGGCACCCGGCGAGAGTCTGAAGGTAGTACATGAGCTGAAAAACAAGGTGGCACCCCACCACCCAGTCCCTGATCTTGTGGCGCCCAGCCAGAAGCTTGTAGCTGGCGATTTTTTTGTTATGGAAAGTCATATAAATCATCCTAAACGTGAAAAAAACCCTAACTTCGATTGGAGGACTTCTTGGGGCAATTGTTGAGCATTCTTGGAGCTTTTTCGGAGATTTTGAAACCTAGGAATCATCGGTACGAGTTCGGGGAAGAAGACTTGAAGATCTAATCGGGTTTTCTAGTTCTTTGTTCTTGACTTTTCTTACGAAACTTGTTATGATGAATTCATATTTAGACATATTTGATTTGTTTTCACATTTTAACATGCTCGGCTAAATTTATTAACCACCTAGACTTGGTGAATGGATTAATTTAAAGTTTTTACCGTTTATGTTATTTGCATGATTGTTATGGATTAATTGTGATTTATAAACGGTTTGGTTTAATGATTTGATGTATATGCATGCTTTGAGTTGGTTTATTGTTATTATTTCCTTCATATGATTCTTAGTGACGGTCTATATCACAACATAGAGTCATATTAGGGTCTAGGATTCCGGTGAGTGTCTATATCACGTTAGGAAACCTTCACTCTTTAGGGAGAATTGCGTAATAACCCCTAGAAGTAATTGATAATAATTTGCTAATTCTTAGTGTTCTACTAGTCCTAATACCTGGAAAGTGAGGGGCTATTGGTAGGTCTTACCCGGTGAATTGCTTTAGATAGTCCTTGGAAAAGGTCATGTCTTGGTTTACCTGTCGGTTTTATTAGTCTATCGAGTCGAACTGATTACTTCAAACTACCCTAGATCTATGATTGGAAAAGAGTAGGTCAACATTAGGGTACTTACACAATAATTAGACAACTGGAAAGGCGTCTAATAACCGGTAAGATTAACAGCCTAGGTAGTTCCACAGGTTTCTCCTTGAGAAGGGTCGAGGGCCTCGATGGTTCTTAATAGGTTTAGTACTTTAAGATCCCGGTTCCATAACTCGTGCACTTCACTTAATCAGTAATCTCTTAAAAACAATCCAGGATTCTTGTCTAGGTGGTCTCGTTCTCGCATAAAGAAAGTCCTTAGTCTTATTTAGTCTTTAGTCTAGTTCTAGTTTAATTTAGTAGTTTAATATAGATTTCCTTAGTTTCTGTAACCCCCCCCCCCCCAAACAAATAAACAAGTTAAGTCGTGTCTGTCAGTGTCTATTAGAGTCTAATTTGCGTGATACATAGAGTCCTGTGGTTCGATATCCGGACTTCCTAGGTTATACTACATTGATCGGTACACTTGCCGATTGTGTGGTTTAGGTCGAGTCTAGAATTTAAAGCTTTGTCGTGTCTAGTTTAGAGAGTCTAATATAGTTAATTTTCATAGTCTGTTTAGCACACATCAAATAGGTAAAAATATGCCGATAGGAATGTGTTTAAGAATAAATACGTTGCTTGAAATAAAAACCTGGAATAATAAACTTGTTGAATATGTTATGAACATTTGAAATATACTGTTGTGATCCAATTTGGTGTTGTACGGAAGAATGAAACATGTTAAGGAATTATGATTGGTTCACACATCTGGATAAGGGTTCTAGAAAGATCCCATCTGTGGTTGCGACTCGGGATCAAGTGGTTTCGACTCGAGACCACTTAGCAACTACTCGAGACCAGGATGTACACTTTAAGGGACTCGAGACCAGCTAGGTTGCGACTCGAGGTCTCCTGCTCTCGACTCGAGACCTAACTCGAGACCCCGAGGTTCTGACTCAGTTATGCACAACTCGAGACCGTCTGATTTCGACTCAGGAACTCGTGGTTGCGACTCGAGACCTCTTGTTCTCGAGTCGAGACCACCCGGTTTCGACTGGACTGTCTTGCTTAGTTATTGGGCCGCATAAGCTGATGCTTTGAACTTTGTGCTATTGAAAATGTTTAACTGTTACTGATTATCTGTTATATGCTAGGATAGGCCCAATAACATGTATGCTGGTATGATATGTGTTACTGTTATCATTTCTGTACATTATGCAACGTGTGTGGATTATATGAAATGTGGATTTACATGCTACGTGTAGGACTATACGTGACTACGTGACACTACTTGCATACGAACCTAATAAATATTTAATAACCATAATAGGGTATGGTTGACCAATGTAACACGAGTAAACTGTCAACCGAGCAAAACAAAGGTGAGTTCACTACTTTTTACTTAAAGCATGCGTTCCCGGTAGTTGGGAAACGGAACGAAACAACTTTTCCTGGTTGGGAATTGCTTACTATCTCCTTGTGCGGGATGCGGTATTTCTATCTCCTTGTGTGGGATACGGGTAACAACACTATCCCCTGTGAGGGATACAAACCTACTTTTCTCCCCTTGTGCGGGACCCTTAGTTAATTACTGTTTATACGGAATGCAACGAGCAACACTAAACGAAACTCTATCACTCAAGTCCCTGCTACTTAATACCGATTAGTCGTCGGGGCCAGGCGAACGGGTTATTAGTTGATAGCGCTATTTAGGTTTGACCAGCCTCACACCGACCCTTGTTACTGGGAACGGGCGTGAACTAATAGACTCTGGCAACCGTCAATGATGATAGAACACTGACAAACGGGGCACTGCGGAAACGTACGGTTAAGTAAGTATTCGGTATTGGAAAAACAGTTTAGTCGCTTACTTATGGGGTAGCTCCCCATGGCATGTATAAACGGATAAATTAACTGGTTGAAACAAGTTTTTGGAATTAAAACTGGAAAGCTGCAAACACGTGAACTCGCCAACGTTATGTTGACACTCTACTGCATGTTTTGCAGGTCGCTCGATACAGCTCTGGACGGACGTTGCAATCGGATGGAGTGCGTGGATCGTAAGTAACACAATAACAACTTGTGGTTTTCAATTATGATGCGTTTTCTTCCCCTTTCCGCTGTGAACTTAAACTATGTTTTGAAAAATTTAAATTAGATCACTAATTATGCTAATATTTATAACTATAACTAATCCGTTCAAAATAATTAGTGGCTAAGATCCTGGTCGTTACACGCCTCGCGGTAATACTCCGCGTGTGGATTTTGAGGGTGTGACAACTACAGCATCCCAATCCTCTCCAGCATCAAATGACACTATTCAAGCTCTTCAACAGATTGTAGGACGTCTTGGTTTTCAGCTACAACCAACCACTGGTTTGTCTCCGGCTCCTACGCCACAGCCCTTTTACACAAACAGATCGGGTCCTAACAATCGGGGCCGCGGGGGTCGTGGTCGTGGAGGCCGGGGCGGCAACAATCGCTCACAGGTGAACAACAACCGCAATCAAGGTCAGTTTAGTTGGGCTTCAAATCAGAATACAGTTTATGGCACTTGTAACAGGTGTGGTATTGGTCACTTGCCATCTCAGTGTCCAAACCGGGATCCGTCTACCATCAGATCACGACAGCCTTCAGCTAACTATGCTGATTTTCGTTCCCAATCTGACACACCTGCTTGGCTCAATGACACAGGTTCCAACAATTATGTCGCACCGGACATGTCGGGTTTTGACTCAACTATGCCTTACTTTGGTGAGGATAATCTGCGCATTGGTGACGGTAAATCTCTGCCCATTTTACACATTGGTTCTGCCAAAAAAAATTTCACCCTCACGAACCTTTCATCTTAAAGATGTCCTTCATGTTCCAAAAATCAAACGGCACCTTCTTTCTGTTCAAAAATTTTGTCACGATAATAATGTTTATTTTGAATTTCACTCTACTTTCTTTGCTGTGAAGGACAAGTCTACACACACTACCCTCCTCACGGGTCCAAGTGACGGTGATCTTTATACTATCCGGTTTCCCTCTGCTCAACCACTTCCCAGAGTTGCTTTCTCCACGTATCGGGCTTCGACAACCACATGGCTCAACGCCTTGGACATCCACATGCTCAACTGTTTAGTTTTATGCTTTCTAGCTTTCATTTACCTGTTTCAGAAAAGAATTTTGACTTTAATTGTTCTTCTTGTTTATCTTCGGATTATCACAATTCTCATGTACTTGACTTAGTTTTTTGTGATGCTTGGGGGCCTTCGGGTGTTTCCTCTTTTGATGGTCATAACTATTTTCTCTTATGTGTTGATCATTTTTCCAAATACATGTGGTTGTTTCCTCTAAAACGAAAATCTGAGGTTTTCAAAACCTTTAAACGTTTTGTTACCATAGCCGAGAGACAATTTTCCACCAAGGTAAAATCCGTACAAACAGATTGGGGAGGGGAGTTTCGTAATCTTTCCTCCTTCTTTTCCACCATTGGCATCATTCATCATCTCTCCTGTCCGCACACTAGCGAACAGAACGGGACAGTTGAGAGACGTCACCGCCATGTTGTTGAAACGGGGCTCACTCTCATGGCTCAAGCTCATGTTCCACAACGGTTTTGGCACTTTGCCTATGACACTGCCGTGTATCTCATTAACCAAATGCGCTCTCGCAATAACTCCAACATATCTCCTTTTGAGCACCTTTTTAAACACAAGCCTGATTTTTCCTTCCTTCGTGTCTTTGGCTGTTTGTGCTTTCCTTATCTTATTCCATACAACCCACACAAGATGGATCTTCGATCCACTCCTTGTATCTTTATTGGCTACAGCACCTCTCATCATGGGTATCAGTGCTTTGATCCCGAATCTGATTGCATTTATATTGCCCGTCATGTTCGATTCATTGAACATGTTTTTCCGTTTTCAAAACAAATTTCAAACACTTCCCCGGTACCCGACTCCACTCCCTATGTCTCGGCCTATCCTACACCCGATCTCTCTACAACTACACAACCTACCCCGCCACCACAATTATCCCCAACACTCAACACTCAACTCACCACCACAACCTCCCGATTCTACACCACCGTCGTCCAATCAACCCACTTCTACACCACCTACACCACCACCACCACCACCACCACCACCGCCTCCTGCCTACACTTACTCACGAAAGCCCACTCGCTCTTCCACCACCTCGACCTTTGATCAATATTCTACAAACCAAGTTGCTCTTATCCCTCTATCATCTCCTACTCCACCGCCACCTTCTTCCACCACAACTAGAACCCGTCACCAAATCTTCGTTCCAACCCCAAGCAAACGAAGCCTTACAATGCCTCTTTCCACACCTCCACTGCCGAATCCGAACCTACTACTTTTATCGTCGCTAATGCAGACCCAAACTGGCATAAGGCTATGGCTGAGGAGTACTCGTCTCTTATGCGTCATGGTACTTAGACTCTTGTTCCTTATGATCCTCGTTCAAATGTTGTTGATTGCAAATGGGTCTACAAACTTAAAAAGGATCAACATGGTTGTGTTCAACGCTACAAGGCACGCCTTGTTGCCAAAGGTTTTCATCAGCAGCATGGCATTGACTACATGGAAACGTTTAGTCCGGTGGTAAAGGCTACTACTATCTGTGTAGTTTTGTCACTTGCGGTTCAACACAAATGGCCATTACGTCAACTTGATGTCCAGACCGCCTTCTTGTATGGTGATTTGAAAGAAACAGTGTACTTGAAACAACCACCGGGTTTCATTGATCCACGCTATCCTAATCATGTGTGTCGGTTACGCAAGTCTCTATACGGTCTCAAGCAAGCTCCGAGGGCGTGGTTTCATAGATTACCCTCGGCTCTTTTGGCACTCGGGTTTAAAGGATCAAACACTGATCCTTCCTTGTTTGTTTATTGCGCCTCTGACACCGTCCTATACATGTTGGTCTACGTTGATGATATTATATTAACAGGAAACAAACCCGAGGCTATTGATCATGTGGTTCAACGTCTTGGCAGCACCTTTGACATTAAGGACATGGGGCCACTGTCTTATTTTTTGGGTATCTCGGTCACGCGTAAAGATGGTGATCTCCATCTCTCTTAACAGAATTATATAAAGGAACTGCTGGCTCGTGCAAATCTGTCTCACGCCAAACCAGTTTCCTCTCCTTGCACTACCTCTGCTATGTTATCTGTTAGTGACAGTGATCCCTTTGATGATCCGGTCAAATATAGACAGCTTGTGGGTGCTTTACAATATGTCACTCTCACTCGTCCAGACATTACCTTTGCAGTCAACAAGGTCTGCCAATTTATGCACTCTCCCACCGTTAATCACTGGGCTGCTGTCAAACGTATTTTAAGATATCTTCTTGGTACAGTGGATCATACTCTTCTGTTTTCTCAGTCGTCTACCACAGTCTTACATGCTTATACAGATGCTGCTTTCAACTCCTTGAGTGCTTTCTCTAATGCGGATTGGGCTGGCTGTCCTGACGACCGTCGATCCATGGGTGGATATGCGATATATCTTGGATCGAATCTTGCCTCTTGGTCTGCTAGAAAACAAAAAACGGTCTCACGTTCCTCTACATAATCGGAATATAAGGCTTTAGCTGATGCAGTTGCAGAACTAACTTGGCTTGAGACATTGTTACGTGAACTACGCGTTCCTATAAGATCTTCTCCAAATTTATGGTGTGATAACTTGGGCGCTACATATATGTCTGCAAATCTGATCTTTCACGCTCGGACTAAACATGTTGAGGTTGATTTTCACTTCGTTCGGGAAAGAGTTGCACAAGGGAAATTAAAAGTTCAATTTATTTCAACAAAAGACCAATTGGCTAATGTCTTCACAAAGCCGCTTCCAGCTGGTCGTTTTCTCTATCTGAAGTCCAAGCTAAGGGTCCTTCGCTGGCCTTAGCTTGAGGGGGAGTATTAGACAAATAGTTAATTATGATTAGTTAGAGGTTGTAGATGTAAATATATTCCTTATATATTCCTTGTAACCTATTCTAATTATACAACAATTGAATACAATACGTTTTACCAAGTTTATCTTAACCAATAAATATAAATAATGTCACTAAAATATTTATTTAAAAGAAAGATTTGTTTTGAAGTAATGAAGTTACTGAATGAAACATTATTAACTAATAGTTAAGGGAATATAAAGACAAAAGTTTAAAATATTGGGGTATATTGTTCGGGCAACAGATATATAGTTTTGGGTTATCGAGCGTGTATCATCTAATCTCATACTCGTCTTGTAACTATGAAGTTTTTTTCCCAATCTCATACTTCACGGGTATCACTTATACCCCTCCTGGAGGCTTTGGGTTTTAGGTATATCCGTTAGGCTTAAGTCTGTTTGTTTGTTTGTTTTTTTTGGACATCCCTAGTTGTAGTTGCAACTTTGTTGTTACCTGTTTTTATATTTAACCGTCCATTTTTTTTCTTTCTAATAATTTCTTAATGCATGGCAGTTGATTTGGGAGGCACTTCCTTCGCATACTCGTTGGAATCTTCTTTGAGTTGTGTGAGGGGTCGGGCTTAATCACTTAACTCATCTAATTGTTGTATTTGGGGTTGATGGTAGGCTTGGCTAGGCTTGGGTTTTGGTAGTGTAATGGATCAAATTAGCCTGGTCTTGTGGGAGACAAATTCATTTTATGAATGTTTTGTCGGAAAGTGTGAAATTGAAAAATGAGCTTGATTTTGTAAAAACTATGAATATAGTGGAAAGTGTAACACCCCGTGTTTCGAAAGTCAAAGTCAAAGTCAAGATTGAAGTCAAAGGAAGAAAAGATTGTAATTGTAATCTATCGCTCCTTGCTCAATTCCTGTTTTGACTTCTTTGACTCATAGTTAGTCTGTTTTATGCTTAACGTTAGTTGTATTATGTGGAGTATCTATTAATAATCGAGGTTTGTTCGATATTTATCACAAGTTTTATCGCTTTATCGCTTATCGCAATCACGCTAGCAACTCGAATTACGCGTTATGGATATTGTTATACGTGTGTGTGTGCCTTATGTGTTACTTGTGCATGTTTATTCATACTATGTTGTGATGATCAATCGAAACGCAATCGAAACTCAATCGCAATCGAATCGTAAACACTAAATGCAAGTGAAATCCGATGATTGTATGTTAGATATAGTAGTTGGGATTAAAAGTAATTTGAATAGGAAACTCTATCGCATCGCAACGCTCGCAATCGCAATCGAAACGGCAAAACTCGTCGCACCGAACACTCAAACCAAGTGACTGATCGACCAGTCGACCGGGCTGCCACCCGATCGACCAGCCCCTTTCCACTTGGGGTAACCCTATAAATACCCCATATCACCATAAAACTTTCCACTTTTGCTCTCTGACGTCCGACCAGCGCTTCAACCTCACTTTTCTTCAATTTTCTCGCGAATCTGGTGAGATCTCTATGACAACTGACACCAAACCGGTAATTTTCGTACACTTTAATTATTACTTGATGATTACAGTTATGTGCTTTAATGTCAACATTATCTGATTACATACAATACAAGTGAATTCATGCACGTTTTATACTACAAAATATTGCTTTATGTCTTAACAAGAGCGTTGCGTCAGAAACACTAGTAAACTCACCGGTAAAACACAATATGCCAACAACGCTGCAGAAAGCAGTCAGACACTAGAATTGGGGCCTAGGTGTAGGTCCAGCGACAAGAATACATCAAAACCCAAGAGTACATATAAGGGTTTACATATATACCATCCGGAAGTTAAAATAAGCACTAAAAAGCACCCGAAATGTACTTTAAGTGCAGAATTTTACTAAATTCAGCTCAAATCAGCTTTTTAACCTCAAAATATCATGCAGAATTTACGTTTTATTATCCAGAATACTTCCCCAAGTGTTGGGAATTAAAAGGGTTACAAAAGAACACTTAAAGGACACTAAACGGTGCAATTTAGCACTTTAACGAGCCGGTATTTAACCGAACAACCGGACACTGCCCGAAACATCAAATATTAACTAGAAGCACTATTTTAGTATTACAAAAAGCTAGTCATGATCTCCGAACACCATAACATCCACTAAAATCATCTGGTAACTAACACTTAAAACTAGATACTTGGATTTGGATTATGAACCAACTAATTGGTTAGAAATTACAATTGGACCCCCTCCCCCTAGCTAGAAAATTCGGCTCACATGTCTATTAGTGGGATTTGTTTGATTTGCTTATTAAGATATGTTGTGTAATCTAAAGACATAAGACCCCATGGATAAACTTATGTTGGTGGTTATAAGAACAACCCTTTAGATCATAATCTTCCTTTCACTTCACACCTCACTCAACACTTCTTCTTCTCCCCCTTGCTCCCATCTTCGGCCGACCCCCCTCCTTCACACACTCACCATTTTTGTTGCAAGTTCATCCATTCCAAGCTTGAATTAAGGTGCAAGGTGGTGATTAAGGAAGCTCGGTGCAAGTGGATCTTCAAGGACCTCTCCTATCTTCTTTTATCCACTCATTTTCTTCACTTGAAACATCCCTAGCCTTGTGCTAGTGGTAAGAGTCTTGATCTATCTATTTCACATCTATTCTAAGTGGTTAATGATGAATCATGTTCAAAAACATCAAGAACACTAATGAACGCACACAAGAATCTTGAAACATAAGCTTTAAAGATGAAGAAATCTTGTTGAATATGAGTTGCTATACTTGATGATTATTGATTGTTTGTAGAAATGATGTTGATTACCATATAATCTTGCTAGATCATGATTAAAAACATAATCTAGCAAGATGAGGGGATGAACTTGTTAAAGGTTATGAATCATCCCCACAAAAAGTCATGAACTTGAATAAATATGATGTTTCTTGTAAAATGATGAACAAGTAAGTTTAAAGTCTTGTAAATCTAAATATTTCAAGTACGACTTACCAAGAAACCAAGCTAAAAATACAAGTTTCACTAAACCTTGGTTATTACATAAATAAACATCATTTTTAGTGATTAACAAAGTAAAGAAACACATGTGCAACAAGAAAAATACAAGAAGAAGTATTTTTAGAAAACATGAACATAAGTTGTAAAGGATCATATTCTTTAAAAATGGAGTTTTTAAAGAAGCAATCACACTTTAAAGGGTAACAAGACTTACTAAATACACTAGTAAGTTATTACACATTTTTGTAATGTTCAAGTTCATGAAATAGAGAAATTAGTGTATGTTGTTGATGATTATTGTTGAAATTGATGTTGATGATGATTTTAAAAGGAAAATAAACACATGTTTTGAAAACATGGGAAACCTCCATTTTTAGGGGAAACTCTGTCAAAATTTTTATAAATTTTGACACTTAGAAAAATATAAGTTTCTAAGAAACTTAATCCCTAAAAATGTATCTAAAAAAAACATTTACCAAGGTTTCCCTAACTTTTGTGTTAAGAAATGATGATTTCTTCAAGATTAAAAATTTATATTAAGTATGTATATTTTTGAGAAAATATATATATATATATTGATCACCAAATTTTGTGCTAAGTGTATGTAGTATGTATTATATGTGGTAGTGTATTAGGACTGGAAAATACATTAAACACTCCTAAGGAATGAAGATACAAAATATACATACAACATACTTAGTCAAATACAAGAAAATATATTTATGAAAATATATTACTTGAAAGAATAAATAACTTGGACAAGTTATGAACATGAAGTGAAGATTTAGACAAAATACATAATTCGGGCGAAAAATACAAGATACTTATAATTATTTCCGAGAAAATAATATAAGTAAGACACATAGTTAAAAATATAAATTATTTTTAACACAAGAATACATATACAAAAGATAGTGACTTGTGCTTGTGCGATACAAGTCTAGTGACTAACGATAATAAAACACGTTTAGGTCACGAGGCTAGATAAGCAAATCCGGTGAAGTTTATGACGCAAGGAACGCAAAGTTGTGAGTTCATGCTCCTCCTTTTCTTTAACTGTTTTTGGTTTTATAACTTCGGGGGTGAAATACATGTTATAAATGTTACAATGTTATTAATGGTATGATATGAAAACAAGAAGCACTCTTGGTGAAAACTAGTACCAAGTATGATGCGTTTTGAGAAATGATACGAGAAATCGTGTCACGAATAGGGTACCATAAGCACCATTAATCGTGTACATACTTAGACTGCATAACAAAAGGTTAGATCTAATGGGTTTCAGGGCAGCCCCACTCTTGGTGACAACTAGTACCGAGTAGTGTTTTTGTGTCTCCGTCGTGAATCGACAACTAGAGAAATGCCTATGGTTTGGATGCTTCCTATGTCGTGTCACATGTTAATGGCCTTGCAATCCATTAACACTTGATACCTATAGAAATACTTGATTTATATGAAAATACATGATTTATACAAGAATACGTGATTTATACAAGATACATACCATGTTTTTTCATACAAAGTACGCAAACGTTCATTTCAAGAACTGCATGAATTCACACCAACATTATGTTGACGTTTTTCAAAACTCACATGTATTTCAGGTTACTAAAAGTGGATGTGCGCGCGGTCTTACTCATGCTTGTGGATGTCATCTAAGTTTATCTTTAAATAAAGTTGTAAACTTTCAAGACAATGTTTTATGCTATCTCGTGATGTAAACGCTAAACTTATGTTTCCAAGTTATGAAATGTTTGGTATTTGAAGTTATTTTTATGAGCATGTAGTATGTTTACCTTTCGTATGCAATGAGAACCTTTCGTGATCACACCTCATGCTTCCGCCGCAGAAAGGGGTGTGACAATCTCAACCTAAACCTTGTACATCGTTGATCTACACATGATTCTACACCTTTCTATATTTCGAATCTTAACTTTTAACCGTGAAATCACTAGATTTGAGGTGTTCTAGGATGATGTCATCATGGTGTTATTAAGAACTTCATGTTTTGGCATCAATCCTTCAAGAACAACTTAGATCTAACCGATTTCCACATAAACAAACAAAGATCTTCTATAGATCTAAACATATTCATGGTGAAAAGGATTGAGAGAAGGTTTTCCAACTTTCTTTGAACTCTTTTACACTCAATGCACTCAAAACCGATAGAATCAGAGCTTGCACCGACTTCCTACTCATTCTTGTGGTTGTGTTGGTCCAAGATCTGGATTCTATCCACGAGGTTTACCGATTTCGGGTTAAACATGGAACACCGTCTCGAACAGTTAACTGATCGGATTTGGGTGGTTCCTGTCCGATCAGGAGTACCAAGTATTGACGAGGTTTCTGTTGCATAACACGTTATGAAAACACCTCGATAAAACGACAAATGACAAACTATCAAAATAACCAAGTGTAAGACGAACAGAACGACCAGGACGGAATGCCGTCCGATCGGACTACTGTCATCCGAACGGGTTGTCACCCGAACGATTTACACCTTCACCCCACTCTTAACCTATTTTCAAGACCTTGAAGGATGAACGTTGAACTGAGTGCCGACCGATCGGACTACCACTCAACCATGTAATGGTCAGACTTCAACACTTAAACAATTTTCAACATGTTCAATACCAACGGATTGTCACCCGATCGAACTACTAACCGATCTAACGACAAACTGCGGTGAACTTGTTCTCACTAAAGTGTCCAACTAATCGGGTTATCGTCCGATCGAACAGCCGTTCGATCGACCGACCTGAAAGATAGAGATACTTCTATGTTTTCAAAATGCTACAAGAAAAACTTCAAAAGTCAAGCCATCATACACAAACACATCCTTCCTAAAGGAGGAAACAATCCACTCGAAAGGCCACCCGATCGGATGACCATCCAAGCGGACTGTCACTCGAACGATCAACTGTCCGATCGGACTACCATCCGATCGACCTGTTGTTTGACCCACTAGCACTTTGCATCGTTTTGTGCGTCGCTTATCATTATGCTATCGTTCTGATCAGGCTAACCTTACTCTCTAGCGCCCCCTTTAATCCATCAATCGCTGTGAGTATACTCGATCCCTTTTTACTTTATGCACTTTTGGGTGTTACATACGTTACTTATTCTAAATCACATCGAACACACTACGCAATACTTTTAACGCTAACCGTTACCGCATGTCATACGTGACTTAATGAATGCTTGTTTGTTATGTTTACACATGGAATGCTGTCTACCTGCCTTAGCAACGATAGTACTATAGTTTGGACTCAACACCTGTTCACTCTGGGGTTGTTAAGGACAATTAGTTACATGGCTCACAATGGTAAGTGTGTATCGCAAACTGCCTTGGGTAGTCAACCCGCAGTCATTGGTATCGATAGGTTCATGTCGATAACTAACATGCCTCATTTCACATTGTGTACATGCTGGTTATGCGTAATCGATTTCGAACTCTATTATATCTATTGAACTTGTATGCTCACCTTTGCACTATGTGTATTGACTTTTACTTTAACGTATGTGACAGGTGCTTAAAACGACGCAGCGGAAAAAGAGCCTTAAAAATTAATTTCTCTATTAGACATATTTCTTACATGAAGGCTCAAATACGGAATGTCAAACGTTAACTAAAAGAAATATACAACATTCACTTTCAATTAACACTTTAAGGTGTTACATAATTAAAGCTATGTGACCGTTCTTTTCCGTACAATCCTTTCTCTCGACTCGATATATGTCCGCTTCTCTTCGTTTGTGGTAGAAGAAATACGTGTAGTACCTGTGGACATCACATACAACTTAACCATTAGTCGTTAACAACATCATACGACATTATTCTCATGTAATTTAATATCAAATATCATTCAACAATATAAACTTTGATTCATTCAACTATCCTCTCGTATTTTCTCATTCTGAGTTCGACTTCGATACCTCATGAACCCGATGTTCTTTTACCTACATTACATTTCAACTTCAAGGCACACCATTAGCAAACGTCAATGCCCAAACATAATGAAATCATTCCTTCATACATTTACAACATCTCGTATTCATATATGTATACTAATTCCTACGTGCATTCATAGCATATTACATCCATACATGCATACATTCATAAATCATACATGTACACAAACATATACACCTACATATATACGCACACATTCGTACACACACACGCACACATACATACGTACAAGCTCTTACACACCATTTACATTCTCATATAATTTTACTAACATATCCTAGTCACAAACATCCATATAAATAAGTCTCATACGTACAAACTTACGTGCATGTTCATTTCTATTCATGCTTACCTATGGATTCCGTCACTAACATGTAGGTAGATCTATACACATACATATCTCCAAACTTATTTCTTTCCCATACATACTTTGAGTGAACGTTCTTGCTCATGAGTGAATATCTCAACTATTGAGTGAACATTTTTGCTGACGAGTGAACGTTCCAACTGTTTAGTGAACATTCTTGCTGACGAGTGAACGTTCCAACTGTTGAGTGAACATTCTTGCTAACGAGTGAACGTTCCAACTGTTGAGTGAACATTCTTGCTGACGAGTGAACGTTCCAACTGTTGAGTGAACATTCTTACTGAAACGAACTATAAAAAAACAAGATTTGTCCGCTAACTGGCTCTCGCAGGGCGCGGCATCTGTCGTGTTGCGCGACGGTGAAACTGATTTGCTGTCGCATAGCGCGACAGCCCTATTTCGACAGAATACTTCCCTTTGCTGCTGCATAAAGTGCCCAACTATGTTTTCAACCAAAACTCAACTTGAAACTTACATAACTTTTGAGCTAAGCGTCCGTTTTGTGTAATTCTTGTTTCTGCGCGTCCGTAATTTAATTACGGATTCACTTACCATCCTAACTCACGTCAAAAGCTGAATTATAATAAAAAAGGCTTAAAGATCCTTCATGCCATTATTCGACCCCTTCAATTCCACCATTTTATTTTCGACGTAACTAGCTACTTTCAGCCCCGACAATCGTTCCTACCTTAGTATTTCCATTTATTAATTAATCATACATGACATTCTCACATTTATAAGCATTAAATAACTCCCTATACATACTAATAAGTGAGTCAGAATTCACTTACCTTAAGCGTGCGTATTAGAGCTTACTTCCTTCCTCATCTCGCCGCGTTAGCCCTCCGTGCTTGAGTCAATTGATACGATTCCTTTCCTTACATGTCATCACGTTCGTATCAAAGTTAGCATATATGATCATACATAGAAACATTCATTTCCTGTTATTTACACATTATTTGACTTCCATTAGTCACATTTTCGCATACATGAGACACATATCAGTAGTTACCTTAATCAAATCTCACGCAACTCGATTACCATCATACATAGCACACAAATCATGTAGTACATGGCACACTAATTCTCTACTCTAACATTTGTGTTCAAAAGCCCATCCATTACATTCATACATTGTTGACTTTCAAAAGTCAACGATCTAACTTACATACCTTCAAATTGTTATTCTTAATAAGGTAGACCATAGTAATAACATCATGTGCATTTCATACTCATGTGGTGACGCACATACAGTACGGTCACCTAGTTATATCCACATATAATCACATAGTAAATCCTACATATGTGAATTCTTCATGATCTTACCAATTGACCAACACATTCTAAATTAACCCATTTACATAACTCCACCTTCTTTACTCGCTAGTGAGTTCACACGCTTAATATTTAGTACATGATTATTTACTAGTTATGATCAAACACCTAATCCCACATACGGTGTGCATCAGACCCTCAAAGCATAACTTTCTAATGCAAGTATCTTACCATATCATCTTATCACACTAATTTCCCACTTGTAATCCATCTAAAACACATTCCTTTTACAAACCTATTATCTATTACATCATTATCACATTCTACATATAATTATCCATTGCTAGCATACAAATTTCACTTATCATTTTCACCTAAGAATTTCATCGAACACTTGGTGTGCATACCACTTCCTAAGCATAATGTACAAGTGTTTTGAGCATGTTTTCCCTAACTTCATCTCATGAACCACAACACTCAAACAAGACCTCATAATCATCAACTTCACATCAAGTTTGTCTATCAAAATCGATCATATAATACCTTGCTCATCACAAAATCACAATATAACATCTACAATTTCTTCTTGATCATCCTCTTCACATTCATGCAATGGGTTTCATTCTAATTCATCCAAATAACTAAAATTTAACCATGATTCAACTTCAACATATTATCATTAACAAGTATTCACTCTAATTTCAACCAATTTCACGGATTAAACATAACCCACTTCATACAAGGTCACCAATCTAAGTTTTAGAACATACCTCATGATCCCCTTGTGTATGTGATCACTAATTCATGTTCAATCATAAGTTTGAGCTCCAATTTTCCTTAAATTTGAAGCTTCTTCATGAACTAGGGTTTGAACCCTTGTTCTTTCTTGCTCCTGGACATCGACACACACACACCTTGGTGTTTTAATTTTATTTATTAAACTCTTGTTTCCTTTTTAACGGTTTTGGCCCCTCAAGTTTCGTTTGATAATAAATGAGAATAAAACTCTTATCTTGTTACTTATATTCATGTTACCACTAAGTTAATTTGTTCCTAGCCATTTTGTTTACGGTTTTACCTTTTCCACTAACGGTACTTTTACCCGTTCCTTTTTATTAACCGGGTTTTAAATTACCAAACCCGTTTTTGGGGTGTTACACACTATAGGATGAATATTGATATGGAAGTTGAGGACAATATTAATGAACAACATATGAATATCGATGAAGACATGGATATGGATGTATTAGATAATGATAAGTTTAATATTGCATCTGAATCTGATGATAATCATACAGGCACCAGGAAAAATTTGTTGCACAAAATAAGAAGATCAAATGAGAACTTGGTAAACTTTTACCTTGGGCAGGTGTTTGGCAGCAAGGAATAAGCAAAAAAGTTGATAAAAAACATGTTGTTGAAACTAGAAGTAAAAGGTAAAGAAAACACTGGTGAGATGGAAAAAAGTGAAGACAAAGGGGAAAAAGGTAAGAAAAAAAGGTGAAGGGGGTTTCTATTGAAAAAAAATCAAGACAAAGGGACCAATCAGCAAAAAGGTGAAATAAATGTGGGTGGTAGGGGGAAAAGGACAAGCCCCCCATCAATACCAATAGCCTTGGGTCCTGTTGAGATTTTTCAGATGAAAAAATCAGATTACGATCCTGATAGCTGAGGCTAAGGGGGAGTCTGAAAACAAGCTCAAAGCAAGGGGGAACTTGCAATCAAAGAGCCAGGTAACCATCCTGGAGGGGCTTGTAGAGAAAGAGAAATAACCAGGTGTCGATCCTAACAAGCACGAAAGCTTAAAGAAAGGGGGAGCCTGAAGTTAAAGTTAACCGAAAGGGGGAGCAGCCGAAGCTGACAGATCCACGGGGATTCTGTTAGAGATAAAGGAAGAGTTTGTTGTAACACCTCGTAAAATCACGTCCAATAATGTATTGACACGTGTAATAAACCCTAATAAAGTCAAACGTTGAATTTAAGGGACTAATTTTTCGAAAAATCATTATGGAAGGACTGGAAGTGTTAACATACTTAAAATAAGTTTCTGAATAACCTCTTACGGTATTCATTTTCACAAATGAGCCACTTGATTGATCGAGTATAACCGTTTGCGTAATTAATCGAAAGTTTGCGCGATG
The DNA here is from genome assembly GCF_002127325.2 of Helianthus annuus. NCBI lineage: Eukaryota > Viridiplantae > Streptophyta > Magnoliopsida > Asterales > Asteraceae > Helianthus > Helianthus annuus. The sequence goes on along the minus strand of NC_035434.2, from coordinate 155,975,623 downwards.
AAGGGTTAAAAGCGTCACCATGTTAATTCTTACCTCTGAGTGACCTTTTAACAAACCGGGAGCTTCATGATATTTTATTATACTCTCGGGAATGCCAATTATTGGCCGTCTAAGGCTTTCATGCCTTTAAATGACGTTACGCGCAACTTTGTAAGTTTAAGGGGTTAAAAGTGTCAATATGTTTAATTATACCTCTGAATGACCCTCTCACGAATCCAAAGCATCTTGATGTTTAATAATACTCTCATGAATGCCTAATATGGATTAGATAAGGCTTCGATGCTATTAAACGATAATATACTCAAGTTTGCGCATTAGAGGGACTAATTGCGTCAAACTGCAAAAGTATACCAATTCGTATGATATCGAACCTTCCGGAATATGATCATAAGTTAAACATGCCCTAAATACCCTTTACATAGCTTAGATATAGGCTTAGAGGTGTTTGGTGCGCAAAAATAAACTTATTTGATCAACAGGGACTAAAAGCGTCAAAAAGTGCATAAGTTTGCATTTTCGCGCATATCTTACGTTCTGAATATATCCGGACATCCAAAAATTTATGTAATCATTAAAATATTTTATTTTAGTGATTGGCATGATAAAATTCCATTCGTCGTGTAATTTGGATCGTTTTTTTCGCGTCTGTTCGTGTTTCGTCGTAATTAGCCGATCAACGCAACCGTACGACCAAACGAACCGACATCCGACATATTTTTGAGCATGTTTTATGTTCGCTATGTTTAGGCATCATTGTAGAGCCTTGATAATGGCTTAACGGGCTTTAAACAGGTCAAATATGGGCTTAAACACATACAGGGACCAAAACTGCAACTTCTGAAAGTTGTTTGATCTGTGCAGGCCGTAGGCTACGCCCCCTGCAGCGTAGCCTACGCCCAGGTCTGGGCAGATTCTTATTTTCAGCATTCTGGTCGTTTTTCAAGGGCTTTTTTGTAAAATCCTCAATGCCATGAGCTGGTTTTCAACCCCCATTGTATTTAGAAACCATGGACACACATGGAAGGCCAAGATTGAAGCATGGGTTACGAGAAACGATCCTAACAGTTCTTGAAATCCTATATAAACCCATTTTTTCTTGCTCTCATTTCACACTTGATCTGAATTGTTCTAAGTTGGAGCTTCTATGCTTCATACCTAAGCATTCTAGATCAATTCCATCCTTGCTTGGACCCTTTGTAAGTGTCCTTTCGTGCTTAGTTTAATTGTTTGGCTCTTAAAGCCGAAAAGTCAAGCGTTCGCGATAAACGCTTTGACTTTTAAACGATCGAGCCATTGTTCACAACGAACATGGCTACGTGATCGTAATTGGGTAGGTATTAAACCCTCAAAAGGGCACCTCCTAATTACCAAGTTTGCTTAGTTAATTGTCGGGTCAAAGTAATTAAAATAAAAGTCAAGCGAGTCGGTTTTTTTTTTAAAACAAAATTCATAACTAATGATGTAAAGGCAATAAAATCAGTTTTGTAACTTTAATAACTTGGTAAATATTAATTGAACATGTCTAGGCATGTTCAACCCGACAATTCTGAGTAGAGGCTCGGTTCGGAACCGAAAGTCGCAAAAGTAGACTTTTGCTTTGACTTTCAGTTCTGACCCGATTTAGCTTAGTTTAGATATGCCTTAGGATTCCTTTAGGACCATGTTATAGGTTAGTATAACTCTGAGGTTATACAACTTGGTTCCTTAAAAATCCTAGTTTATTGCATGTTTCCGTTAATTGCCTAAAAGTTGACCATTATGCCCTTTTGATGTAAAAACAAGATTTTTGAAAATGTGAGAGGATAAAAACCTTTATTACTGATTTATAAACATGTCCTAAAATATTGACATCAGTTTGAGGTCTAAATTAAGAATTATGCGCGATAGCGTAAATTGAAAGCTTTTTATTAATTAAACGGCATTTTCGGCATAAAGCCTATTTAAACCCAAATTTTGACACCAAACTTTCTACTCATTGATGTAATATAATATTTAGGGATTTTTGGAAATTTTTATTAAATTTTAAACTGATCATAACATAGGGTTCTTGCATTGATTCGGTAATTGACGGTTATGCCCTTTTTGGCTAATAAAATGAGTTTCACACATCCTTTACATATCAAACCTTTATCTACTAATTTTATATATTAAATAAATTATTTTAAACAGTAAAGATTCTTCAAAATCTCTAATTTACTTATTTAACCCGAATACCGACAAATACCGACTTTTATGCGATTTAGGTGCATAGTATGGTTTAAAACCATATTAGACACCTAAAGCTTGATACCTACTGATGTTATGAATAAATTTTTATACTTTAACAGTAAATAAAAGTTTTGAACTTAGATTTCCAAAATTAACCCTTAAAGCATATGTGAAATGACCAAAATGCCCCTACGGTGCATAGTTTGGCCATAAATGATAAATTTCACATATGTGAGATATCTTACTGATATAACTTGACAAAATAATATTTTTACTGATTATTTTAGACCAGAACCTCAGATTACTATTTAACCTCTTTTATAATCTTTTAAAATGACCAAAATACCCCTACGGGGCTTAAATTGATTTCAAATTCGTTGTGGGCATAATGGAAGATATTCTACTGATATCACAACATATTTAAGGCATATTAACTTGTGGAACATGTTCATGACTCTTTTGGTTACCCGTTAAGCATTATTCGCGTTCGGAACGGTTTATGTAACTAGTTTGCATAAATTGACCGAAACGGGCCAAACCTTATTATTTTCACTTCAAAATTCAGAATGTGTTTAGTTTACCCATATTATGCAAGTCTCCATACTTGTTGGGTCTAAATCACATTCTAATCCGGTCTTCGCTTAATCTTGCGATTTGAGCCGTAACCCTTTCCTTAAAACTAACCGGCCTAAGTTAAGGCTTAAATAAGACCCGTTAGGAATCTAATAGGTTAATAAAACCTTCGTTCCAGATTGAGAGCCCCAGTAGAGGTACTTGTGCTTGCTGATTAGAATATACAGCTGAGTATAAATTGCATTTTAAGCTCAGGTAAATACTCTTAACTTACTTTCCTTATACGGGCTTGGGATACGGTATTATAATAATACCGCTTGGTCGGGTATTGGATGTTTAATCGGATTGTGATTAAATTATTGAGGTAACCCATTTTAATCTGTCTTGTTTGAAATAAAGGCCTTTAGGGGTTAATGACCATGTCCCGGATATCTGACACGGCCCCCGTCCCGGTTTTACCTGGTTCAGGAGCTGCGAGACAGAAACCCATGGTATTTATTATTTGAGTTGTCAGCAGAAGATTTACTGGATCTTTTTAAAACTTTGAAATACCTAATTATTTTATTTCATAATTTGGGATAAACCCTGTAATTTACAATAGAGGAATTTTACTAGGAAATTCCCTGTTTTTCAAAACATGTTTATTTATTTTACTGAGCCACCACTTCAAGCTTGTTAGTGCTCTGTAGCACGTTTTTCCTTGGTTCACAGTAAATTACCTGAAACATGTTTTAAAAATATTTTATCAGCGGGAAAATACTGGTGGGTCACTCAAATTTGATAAAACGACACATAGCTATTAATTACAGCATAAGAGCGATTACAATGGCTTCTATCTTATTTTTATCTGGCGCCGTGTCACCTCCTGGTGACGATGGTCATACCACTATTGGGTCCTTTCACCCAAGTAGTGATGATTATCACTGTTAGGATTTATTAGCCTAACCGTGAGAAAATAGTAATGTGCACAATACCCCACTCGCCAGTGATTCAAGATAACCACGACTTAATCCCTGTAATTATAACTTTTGAAAATAATTTGGAGTATTGTTAAACACTATTGATAAAAAGAGAATGACTCACCTTGTAACTTTAGGATTTAATTAGAAAGACTCCTGGTATAAATCTTGGGTATAACTCCCGAGCTATTTTAAATATATATATATATATATATATATATATATATATATATATATGCACTCGTATTAAGTATAGTAACCCTAATTCAACCTTATCCCTATGTCACGAGACCGAACCCCAACGAACTTAGTCGGGCAGAGCCTTGACATGCGTTATGGGGCTCCAGATTAATCGGAAAGGGTAGCGGTGATCGGGAGTTAAAACACTTAAAACGGGGCAGGGTTCTATTATTATTATTATTATTATGGGGTGAATTATTAAAATAAAAGTATATATAAATAGAGTGAGAGAGATCGAGATATGAAAGAAAAACGGGCTGAGCAAATTTTTAGATGGTGCTGCACATTTCTATTTATAGATATTGAAAACTTTGCGTTGAGTTCAAGCCATATGCCACGTACACATCCTTTCAAAAAAATATGCCACCTTTCATGACAACCATAAATACAAGCACACACGTACACAACTTTGAATTTCAACATTCTATTTATTTTTTATAAAACAATGGATATTTTATAAAACAATGAATATGTCATTAGAACGAGAATATTCTTATCTACATTTTGAACCAAGTTTTATTAAAAACGGAGTAAGTTCAAATATAATGTATTTTAATAATTTAATTATTAAACGGTTCCTGGGCCCGTCTAGGTACTTCATATTTCTTACAGTCAACTTACCCGTAAGCTACCTGTCTAATAAAATAAGTTTTATATACTTTAGTTTAATATAGAAAATAGAAATGTCACACATATATAAGCCAATTAATTAGTATAATATTTCAACCAAATATATATAAAATAGTTTTTAAAACTATATGGGTTGAATAATTATTTTAAAAATAAAACTAGTTAATAGTGGTTAATAAATTTAAACAAACCTATAATTCTTATATGATAAAAATGGAAACGTTACATCCTCCCCACCTTGTTTTAAATCCCGTCCTCGAGATTTGGGCTACGATGTCTCCTCTAGAGTTAGGTTATGTCTTAGTCATTAAGAAGATTATTAAGGTAAATGATATAGAATCAAAACATCAAATTTTGTGAATACAAGTTGTATAATAAACAAGACTCAATGGTTCAACTGAATTAGTTCAAGAAATCAATGTCAAACGAATGGGGTGAAACGATATAATTTCCAAGGTGATTAGGTTCAAGTCAAAAGATATATGATCAATAGATGTGAATGTTTACAAGTTGTGAATGATTTTTAGAAACAATAGAATTCACTGTCAACCGAAAACTTACTTTGATTGTCAACTGAGGAAGTCTCAGAATCAAAAAGCTTGAATGAAATAGAAGTACGAAAATGATTTGTCAACTATTGAATTATGAGATGAGAAAAATCAATGGGTTGACATTTATCGAATTACAAAGATACACCGATATACAACAGAGTTTAGTGTATCATTGTCTTAACACATAGTTGTATTAAGATCACTTTCAAGGATGAGTCAAGCGAAAGGTATATATAGATTAGCTCAAGCTACAAGTCTATACCGACACCACGAGGTGTCGTAGTAATCGAAATAATAATAGCGGTGATTGAATGAGCTCACCATGCTTGAAACCAAATGAAAGTTCAATGAAGTAAATCCGAATGTTTGTTTTAACCAATCTAGTAGGATTTTTGATTGAAAATGAAACAATTGAATAATGTTTTTCGATCGAAAAGATCAAGAAATGCTCGATCGATGTTGTAGGAACTGTTAAGAGATACACTGAGATATGACATGAATTTGTGTATCATTATCTTAACACATGATTGTGTTAAGAATGCTTGAATATGATAAACCAATAAAGCGGATTCAATATAAATAAATAATTAAATCCGTATATGATGTGTGCAACGAAATTAGCACAAGCTTCAGATTTGTGAAAACGTCACCACAAGGTGATCGTGATAAAAGAAACAATTTAATGAAGTCGAAGATCAAACAAGCATGTTATGGTTCAAGAGAATTGAAGTGCTTGTTGGGATTATTTCGAAGATGATGGCTTCAATTCATCATATGGGACTTTGAATTGAATACGTATTGCGAGCAAGTTCAAACAATGGAACTTGGTTTAAACACAATGAGTTCATGTATCAATAAGAAAGTTCTGACATGGTCACAACAAAAACCATGTATGCCATTCAAAAGAAAATCGAGTTTTTTTTTTTCAAGAAATTCATCGATTCGATATCAAAGAGTCATTGTTTTGCAAAAACGCGGTTTACAAATGCAAAGATCAAGTATAGTGAAAAGATATTTGAGTTTTGATAAAACAACAAATTGGAATGAATCCCTCCAATGGTCTTCACGGAGCCGTGTCCAGGATGCCAGTAACATAAATCTTTGCTTTTTAACCCACTTTTACACATTCTAATCAACCAAAAACCTTATTTTTGGACACATTGAGGACAATGTGTAATTTAAGTGTGGGGGGGATGCTAAAACCTTGAATTTTGCAAATCCTAAACACAAGCCTTACACAAAACTCTATTGGAACCGCTAAACACCCAAAATTTTTCAAAAATTTTTCATTTTTTTATTTACTTGTCTTAGTTTAAGTTGGGAATAACAAGTTCTAAAAAAAAAGTTATATTTTTACAAGTTTACAACCGATAGCGTCATGATAGCAAAGAACCAACATAAGAAAATTATGAAACGGCATAACAAGTCTAGTTAAAAATTCGATTATATATACTTGATCACATAAAAAAACCTATTCCCACAAAAGTGAGTTTTGAGCCTTTATTGAGCATAAAAATATACATATTTAGATTAAATGCTCATTTTTCGTTTCTTGTGTGAATAGCCGCTTGGTTCTTACAAATCTAGAACTTGCCACGACAATACATTCCCGGTCCTTACCAACTTAAACCCAAGTAAGTAAATGATGGAGGCACTAGGACTAACCATTTTTTCTTTCAAAACCATTATTTTTCAATTTTTTTATCACCTACCCAAAATCCCCCTAGATAGCCCCTTTGAGCCTAAACCTTTCATTTCATTACCCCAAAACCCTTTTTACCCACCAAAAACCTTTTTATTTTTCACCCTTTATTTTAGTAACAAGCTCGGTTTTTCGTTAAACTCGCCTTTCCTTAAAAAAAAAATGATGAAGTCAAAAACAAACAAAAGCTATATAAAAGCTTGTTTGGAGAAATACTTCAAAATAAAAAAAAAGTCGCTAAAGACAAGGTACTTTACGAAAACCGACGCTTTTTACGATTTTCGCCCTTTTACTAACCACTAACCCAACCACCCACCTTTAACCCAAGCCTAACCCTTCACCCAAAAAGTCCTCTTGATATTTACAAAGGTAAAAAGTTAAAAAGGGGGAGGATTGATTGCTTGGCAAGCCTATGGAAGGCGTAAGCCGCTCTCGAGTGATTCACTAAAATATACACCTTCGGCCGAGTGTTGAGTGATCTCCCGCGAGGTATGTGAACTTGTATATAAATGGAATTTTAATAAGGCATGCTATGCCCAAATAAGTAATTTATCTTATGAAACGTTCAAAATAAATCATAACGAATAGGATTGTAAATAAATAAAAATAAAACTTACAAAGACCTTGGATTCCCGACACTCTAGGACAAGCTAAAAACTTCTCTTCTACCTATTCCATTTGGGAGTGTAAGCCACATTTAAAGAGTTTTGCTTGAGGACAAGCAAAAGTTCAAGTGTGGGGGTATTTGATGTGTGTAAAATGCAACATATAAATCACATCAATTAAGGCATAAAACTAACCCTTTTTAAGTACTAATGTTGGAAAAAAAGTGTTTTTGTCTTCCTTTTGTATTTTCAGGATGAAATGAGCTCAAAATCACAAAAGAAGCAAAAAGACAACTAATTCTAGCACAAATACAAGAAAAGGAACAAAAGTAGACTGCCCGGACCCTCAACGGCACCTCCCAAGGCAAAGAAGAGAAAACAGAGTCTGAACACGCCCCGTGTCCAGCGAACACGGGGGCGTGCCCAGGAAGCAGCAGAAAAGACAAACCAGTAGAAGCTTCCATTGCCCACCACGGGGCCGTGTCCAGCGGGCACGGGGGCGTGGTGAAAGTACAGCAGGCGCATTAATTGTAATTGCGAATTACAATTAATGAAGAGAGAGAATGTCAGACGGGCACGGGGGCATGTCCAGCAGACACGGGGCCGTGCCCAGCCTTCTGTTCAGCCTATAAATAGGGGTGCTTGGCTTCATTCCATCTCATCCCTTGGCACACCACCTCTCTCACACTTCATCCACCACCCACCACCACCATAACACCATCATCCACCACCATCATCCATTGTCCATCGTAGAGTGTGTGAGTCGTCTCGGGATCCAAGATTGATCGTAAGAGTTCTTGACAATCAAGGCCATGTTTGCCTAAGTCTCTTACATCACTTGGTGAAGACAAGTGTTTAGTATAATACTTTTTATTTTTAATCTTTTGCACTTTTTATTTGGTTTTGTATTAATGACTTTAATAACTAGTTACTTATGTTGAAGGTGATCTTTCCTTATCGTTTGTCCGTGGTGTCTTGGCGTTATTTTACTGTCTATATAAAATAAAAGATTTTCACCATTCATATCTCCACGGTCTATATGGAGGTATGTTGGCTACCTGGTCGGGGGTTAAGGGAACGGTTTGGTAAGGGTCTTGCCCTTGTTCAGCGTTTAGAGGTCCTGCTTGGGACCTGGGTCAAATTTAGTAGGATCTCCTTCAATGCCCATAGGTATTGGATGGCGGGGATCCAAACTCTTTGACCCCCTCATAAGTTAACTACTATTAATACTATAACCCGACTATTTAGGACTGTATCCCTGCTGACTCAGACTACTTAGCCGAGGGTAACGTCACCGCCGAAAGCGGGGCCTACCACAATTTGCATTAATAACTTAATTCGTTATCTTTCAATAATCCGACCCTTTAGGATTGTATCCTTGCTGACTCAAACTACTGGGTTGAGGGTAACGTCGCCTTCAAAAGAGGGGCCTACTACAATAACTAAGATAATCTCTTAAATAAGTGCAAAAGTGCGAAAATAATCAAAGGTTATACTAATACACGTGTCGGATCCAAGTGATTCATCTTGTCTATCTGTTTTTATTTTATTTTATTTTTCAGCATTTAGTTAGTTTTTATTTTTCTTAGTTTAAAATATTTTTCTCACTTTTTGATTTGATTAGACGTTGAGGATAAACCGGTACTAAAAGCTCTTGTGTCCTTGGACGACCTCGATATCTTACCAACACTATACTACGTCCACGATGGGTGCACTTGCCCATATGTGTGTTTAGTGTTAGTAAATATCGTGTTTTATAAATTTAAAACTTGGCTAAAAGTGTAAAAAGGGGCTTAAATATATATCTAAAACAATTACACTACACACGCATCAAGTTTTTGGCGCCGTTGCCGGGGATACAAGGATTTTAAGAAAGTTAGGAATCAACGGCCTAATCATATTTTTATTTTTCTTTAATTTTTTAGGATTTTTTCTTAGATTTTCAGCTTCTGCAGAGCTCAACACGGGGTCGTGCCTGTTGAACACGCCCCCATGCTCAATCATTGGAACTGGCAATCCTGTTTTAAGTCAAACAGTAAGCTGAACACGGGGCCGTGTCCACTCAACACGCCCCCGTGCCCAAGATTCAGTTACTGAAAACAGAACCGTTAGATCCCGGCGGTTGGTAATTTCTGACACAAACATGAGTGATAGTAATTCTTTTTACTTTCGGCACTCTTATGGTTTGTGGTGTCGATTATGTGGAGGCGAACATGAGGAATTAAAATGTTATTTTCTCAATTATAGGCCCCACTATATAGACCCACCGATTCCTTGTAACCTTAAGAGGGGCGAAAGTAAAAATAAGCACTATCTCTCCCTCGAATGCGCCCAGCCAGATATTCTAGGAGAAATGCTCCTTGACGAGCTATTTCAACTAGAAGAACTAATTCTAAATTGGTCAAAAGAACTTAGGAAGGATTTTATAGATCCATCCCAAGATGATGACCATGAGGAAATGTTGGAACCGCATTCCGACAACCTCGTTGCTCCCGAAAATACCTTCATACCTAGAAAAGACGTGGACGATAGTCGTCCCTGTGTCGATTGTGCCGTGAAGGACTCCCCATCGACTTCGTTCGGTGCATACATAGACCTGAGCGATTCGGCATACACCTTCTTTAACGAGAGCCCGGAAAAGGGTTGGACTTGTCCACCTAGAATGAAAATAGGAATTATCCTCACCGATAACCTCTTGAGTTCTCGCCTTAGTATAGGACAATTAAGGTATCTTAGGCACTTTGGGGTTGTTCCAACAAGTCAAGAGCCACCCGATATAAATTAACTCCTTAGTAGAGACAAAACTTCATAAAACAGCTTTCCGACACGGGGCCGTGCCCGGCCAACACGCCCCCGTGTCCACCAAAAGATTCCCTTCTGATCAGAACGTCAGAATACGGACAAACTGTGTCAGAATTTCACCTGCACACGGGGCCGTGTCCAGCGGACACGGGGCCGTGTCCAGAAGGCTGTCGTTTTCTATAAATGCAGCCAAAAATCCTGCACATTTGGACCAACTTGGGACAGAGATTTGAAGGAATCTTCTCTCAAACAATCCTAGGTAAGTCTAAAAGAAGTTTCCAACAACCCATCTTGTCCTTTCCTCTTCTAGACATTTCCTTCTTTTTTCATCTTTCTTCAAGAACTACCATGAAAAGTTTGAATTTTTTCAACCTTTGTGGTAGGAAACAATGAGTTTTGATCATGGAATCTTGGTAAAAACATGTTGTGTAACATTGTTTAAAGTTATTTATTGCCGAAAAGTCTACATAAATTCAGGAAATAACTTAAAAACCCAAGATTCCTTGCTCCAAAATTCTGCAGAAAGATGAACACGGGGCCGTGCTCAGTGAGCACGGGGCCGTGTCCAGAAACTGTTTCGTCATATAAACTGCTTTTGGTTTATTTTTCGTAGAATGGCGAGTGAAAACAGCGAAACATCATCCGTTCATTCCTCAAACAGCCGAAGGGGAAGGAGGCCCTCCGTTGAAGCTACACTTGTGCACTATGTGATAGCACTAAGGGAAGCTCTCGACAAAATGACGTCAGTAGAGGAGGTCCTCATTGACCGTATTAACGATCTTACAATGGGACTTGAAAGCAGCTTCCAAGAGATTAACCTTTTGCACCAAAGGTTAAACATTTTGGTAGCACCTCCTATGGAACCAGTCCTTCCACAACAAGACTGGAACTTGGCACTCGGGGTTAACAACCCTACCGGGTGGGGAGACTTTCCCGCAGAACCTCCCATGGAAAACCCACAAGAAGTTCCAGCGGAAGTTGCAACTCCTCAAACTAATGCAAATGAGCCCTCTTTTCTCCTTCCAAGGGAGGTGGAGGAGTGGCTCGCCGACATATGAGGAGAACCACACCCGGAAGAAGGAGTTTTAAAAAACCTTATCTAACCAAGATTAGTAGCTTCTTGGAAATTTTGCTAAATTAAAATAAAACATAGGGCTAGAACTCCATAGTTTAATATTTATGTACTTTCATCTTTAACTTTATGTAATGTCTCTCTATGTTCGCAATGTTATGATGGTTTTTAAGATTGATGGTTGTTGTGAGAATAAAACACACTCATGGTGGTAATGGATGAAAAAGGGAACGAGAAAAATGGAACCATGCACGAAGAACAGAGCAACCCGACAAAAATCTCCATCACAGAAGGCTCAACACGGGCCGTGCCCAACCAACACGGCCCCGTGCTGAGCCACCTGCAGAAAATCACCCAGTTCAGGTAACTGGACACGGGCCGTGTTCAGCGGACACGCCCCCGTGTCCAGGCTTCTGTTTCAATTCTCTAATTTTTTGTTACTGGCACTTGACCACGGGGCCGTGCCCGGTCACCACGGGGCCGTGTCTAGGATGCCAGTAACATAAATCTTTGCTTTTTAACCCACTTTTACACATTCTAATCAACCAAAAACCTTATTTTTGGACACATTGAGGACAATGTGTAATTTAAGTGTGGGGGGGATGCTAAAACCTTGAATTTTGCAAATCCTAAACACAAGCCTTACACAAAACTCTATTAGAACCGCTAAACACCCCAAATTTTTTCAAAAAATTTTCATTTTTTTATTTACTTGTCTTAGTTTAAGTTGGGAATAACAAGTTCTAAAAAAAAAAGTTATATTTTTACAAGTTTACAACCGATAGCGTCATGATAGCAAAGAAACCAACATAAGAAAATTATGAAACGGCATAACAAGTCTAGTTAAAAATTCGATTATATATACTTGATCACATAAAAAAACCCATTCCCACAAAAGTGAGTTTTGAGCCTTTATTGAGCATAAAAATATACATATTTAGATTAAATGCTCATTTTTCGTTTCTTGTGTGAATAGCCGCTTGGTTCTTACAAATCTAGAACTTGCCACGACGATACATTCCCGGTCCTTACCAACTTAAACCCAAGTAAGTAAATGATGGAGGCATTAGGACTAACCATTTTTTCTTTCAAAACCATTATTTTTCAATTTTTTTTATCACCTACCCAAAATCTTCCTAGATAGCCCCTTTGAGCCTAAACCTTTCATTTCATTACCCCAAAACCCTTTTTACCCACCAAAAACCTTTTTATTTTTCACCCTTTATTTTAGTAACAAGCTCGGTTTTTCGTTAAACTCGCCTTTCCTTAAAAAAAATGATGAAGTCAAAAACAAACAAAAGCTATATAAAAGCTTGTTTGGAGAAATACTTCAAAATAAAAAAAAAAGTCGCTAAAGACAAGGTACTTTACGAAAACCGACGCTTTTTACGATTTTCGCCTTTTTACTAACCACTAACCCAACCACCCACCTTTAACCCAAGCCTAACCCTTCACCCAAAAAGTCCTCTTGATATTTACAAAGGTAAAAAGTTAAAAAGGAGGAGGATTGATTGCTTGGCAAGCCTATGGAAGGCGTAAGCCGCTCTCGAGTGATTCACTAAAATATTCACCTTCGGCCGAGTGTTGAGTGATCTCCCGCGAGGTATGTGAACTTGTATATAAATGGAATTTTAATAAGGCATGCTATGCCCAAATAAGTAATCTATCTTATAAAACGTTCAAAATAAATCATAACGAATAGGATTGTAAATAAATAAAAATAAAACTTACAAAGACCTTGGATTCCCGACACTCTAGGACAAGCTAAAAACTTCTCTTCTACCTATTCCATTTGGGAGTGTAAGCCACATTTAAAGAGTTTTGCTTGAGGACAAGCAAAAGTTCAAGTGTGGGGGTATTTGATGTGTGTAAAATGCAACATATAAATCACATCAATTAAGGCATAAAACTAACCCTTTTTAAGTACTAATGTTGGAAAAAGAGTGTTTTTGTCTTCCTTTTGTATTTTCAGGATGAAATGAGCTCAAAATCACAAAAGAAGCAAAAAGACAACTAATTCTAGCACAAATACAAGAAAAGGAACAAAAGTAGACTGCCCGGACCCTCAACGGCACCTCCCAAGGCAAAGAAGAGAAAACAGAGTCTGAACACGCCCCGTGTCCAGCGAACACGGGGGCGTGCCCAGGAAGCAGCAGAAAAGACAAACCAGTAGAAGCTTCCATTGCCCACCACGGGGCCGTGTCCAGCGGGCACGGGGGCGTGGTGAAAGTACAGCAGGCGCATTAATTGTAATTGCGAATTACAATTAATGAAGAGAGAGAATGTCAGACGGGCACGGGGGCGTGTCCAGCAGACACGGGGCCGTGCCCAGCCTTTTGTTCAGCCTATAAATAGGGGTGCTTGGCTTCATTCCATCTCATCCCTTGGCACACCACCTCTCTCACACTTCATCCACCACCCACCACCACCATAACACCATCATCCACCACCATCATCCATTGTCCATCGTAGAGTGTGTGAGTCGTCTCGGGATCCAAGATTGATCGTAAGAGTTCTTGACAATCAAGGCCATGTTTGCCTAAGTCTCTTACATCACTTGGTGAAGACAAGTGTTTAGTATAATACTTTTTATTTTTAATCTTTTGCACTTTTTATTTGGTTTTGTATTAATGACTTTAATAACTAGTTACTTATGTTGAAGGTGATCTTTCCTTATCGTTTGTCCGTGGTGTCTTGGCGTTATTTTACTGTCTATATAAAATAAAAGATTTTCACCATTCATATCTCCACGGTCTATATGGAGGTATGTTGGCTACCTGGTCGGGGGTTAAGGGAACGGTTTGGTAAGGGTCTTGCCCTTGTTCAGCGTTTAGAGGTCCTGCTTGGGACCTGGGTCAAATTTAGTAGGATCTCCTTCAATGCCCATAGGTATTGGATGGCGGGGATCCAAACTCTTTGACCCCCTCATAAGTTAACTACTATTAATACTATAACCCGGCTATTTAGGACTGTATCCCTGCTGACTCAGACTACTTAGCCGAGGGTAACGTCACCGCCGAAAGCGGGGCCTACCACAATTTGCATTAATAACTTAATTCGTTATCTTTCAATAATCCGACCCTTTAGGATTGTATCCTTGCTGACTCAAACTACTGGGTTGAGGGTAACGTCGCCTTCAAAAGAGGGGCCTACTACAATAACTAAGATAATCTCTTAAATAAGTGCAAAAGTGCGAAAATAATCAAAGGTTATACTAATACACGTGTCGGATCCAAGTGATTCATCTTGTCTATCTGTTTTTATTTTATTTTATTTTTCAGCATTTAGTTAGTTTTTATTTTTCTTAGTTTAAAATATTTTTCTCACTTTTTGATTTGATTAGACGTTGAGGATAAACCAGTACTAAAAGCTCTTGTGTCCTTGGACGACCTCGGTATCTTACCAACACTATACTACGTCCACGATGGGTGCACTTGCCCATATGTGTGTTTAGTGTTAGTAAATATCGTGTTTTATAAATTTAAAACTTGGCTAAAAGTGTAAAAAGGGGCTTAAATATATATCTAAAACAATTACACTACACACGCATCAATCCTCATGATGACCATTAGAAGAGTAGAAATGCAAAAGTCTATTTACTATGTGTAGAGGTCTGAATTTTAACGAAAGGAATTTAAAAATTTTATCTGGAATTTTGTGTGATAACCGTTGTTAAGTGACATTACCAGGGAATGTCGAATAAAATGAAATAGGGGGATTGTAAAGGTATGTGACTTCTTTTGCAGCATCAAGAATTGTATTAGACTATGCACCGATTGTTGTGAAATCTTGTTCTATCGTACCTCAGCAAGATTCATGTTGTTTGTAGGATCACATGGCCAAGTGCTGCTTTTTGATTAGTAGTTCTTCCACTAACGGGATTTGCATTGGTGTCGTCATGCCCAATTATATTTTCCAAAGGTCTTGCCTTAAAAGTCGTGTGTGATATACTTCGACGTCTGTGGGCGTATAATTTAAGTTTCATGTGTTTTCTTGTGCACTAGCATAAATTTACATGCTTCTTACTTGCGTTAATAGTTTATGGTAACGCATTGGAAATTCTTATACTTTTGATGGCGTACCAACTTAAAGGGTTTCTATTGTTTATTTTGTCACACGAGTTACGAGACAGATGATCAAACGAAATAATGTTTGATATCGGAATTATAGATATATGCAAGAGATTCCTGATAAAGAAATCTAGAATTATTATTGACACTTATGTTCGTGATTTATTTTAAATTGTCAATCATTATGGCTTTTGGAATTTCTTATAGATATACATATCTATATAATCATACATACCATTCATAAGGTCAATGTATTTAACAGATTGATTTTTCCAAAAACAAGTCAGACATCAGGTCATGATACTATTTAGGGAATTTTGTCACTTGTTTGACATATTATATTCCTTTTTACCCGGTTCTCGCCGAAGAGGTAACCTCATCTTACCCGGTTCTCGCCGGAGAGGTAATTATTATATTTCCCATAAATAGTATCTTTTCAAGATTTTAAAAGTGCCTCTTTTATTAAGGCTTTCATCCAGAATCAAGGAAATTTGTATTCACATAACATATCTTATTCTAGACCAAGCAGTATCAATAAGCAAGAATTAAGAGCAATTAAGTATTATTGCTTATTTATCGTACTTGCAATGTTCTGGTCATCATTCTTACGGCATACCAATATCTATCATATTATACTTATACAAGTAATTAGCTTATCTTGAAGCTTATATTAAGGCATGTTTCTTAAGTTCAAGTCTAAATACTATCCTGGGTGTTACCAGATAACATCAAGTTCTTAACTCTTTTCGTTTTAAGCATAGGTATTATTATGGTTGTAACTTTCTTTTGTTTGGAAAATGGAGTTTTGACAAAAATATCATTGTCTCTATTATCTCTATTGATATTATGGCTAGGTTCAATGTGATGAGTATGCTTACAGCTAACTCTTATATATTATTAGATTCTGTTGCAAGGAATATTTCATTGAGACGTGTGACATTTTAAAACATAATACATTTCATAATTTATTCTTATAATGACTTCATATTTTCATATGAATTACTAGTGATATTTTCTCTTATGTTTATCTACAGAGAATATTTGATTATTATATTGTATATATGTCATTAAGAAATTCTATTATGTATATGCATATATGGATATATTTATAAAATTTCAGAGATCTAGTTAATATCAAAATTTGCATAAGATATATACATGCAAACATATATTAAATCATTTTGTAATATCTTTAATTTATATATATCCGATGGTACCAATTATCAAACTTATTCCCCTAGCTTTATTTACTCTTTTATAAAAGCTATATATGGAAATAAACTTTTTTTATACGACCTATAGTATTATATTTTATTTTTAATGATATGAGATATAGCTGTTGAAAGAACAAATATTTTCGTTTTGTTTATAGGTAACCGGCATTATTGCAAAAGCCCCTTATATCATATTATATAAATATAATATGCCAAAGCAGATACCTCATAGTGTTAAGCTATTACCGTGTATTTTTAAGTTATACCTTCAATAGTTTGTGTACTATTTAAGTGGAACCAAGGATTGTTCTTATGTAATACAATTTAAACACTATATTATCAAATGTATAATCCTGTTATGACTTTTATAAATAGTATAGGATTAAAATTATAAAATTATATGGGTTTCCTATAAACACATTATTTAATACTCAAAGAATATGTCTATATAATTTGTCCACACAGTATAACTTATCTCACCTAAATTTCTAAATAGTATATAATTAAAGCAAGGTGATAAAATATATTTAATGGTATGTGAAAAGGACTTGGTAGAATATAAGTAATAAAACACGTTATTAAATATTACAGATAAATATATTAAATATTTACGTTTTTAAATATACATTACTTTATTGTAAAATAAATTTCATATTTTACTATGATACTTATATAAAAGTATATGTAGTAAATATTTAAATAAGGTGGTATTATATTATAATATTAAACTGTACCACGTATATATAGATATATATTTTTTCTCATAAGTAGGACACTGTATGGTTTATATGAAACATTATATTTAATACTATTAATTGACATAGGGTTTAACTGATTTGAAATATAATAAAGATATATCGTAACTTAGTCATTTAGGATATCGTTCTATAGCTTTATCCATAGTCATTTTACCACAACTTATAGCAAAGCTTTAAAAATAATAACAACTACATTATATACGACAACGGTTTGCGTCTGTTATATCCCATAACCATAAATAGTAATATTTTAACATTTATATAGTATCCATATTAAAATTTAGCTATATTCATTGGGTAAAGGTTCGGTAATTATTATACTGATTAATAAAATATTATTTTGTAGTGGATATATAAACCATATCATAAAAACTATATATAGATCAATTTAAAAAGTGTTTTATTGTTTGTAACTTTTAAATTCCTTCATTTAATTAACATTAGTAAATATTTTAACTATAATACATGTTTATATTATTAGACTTTCACATTAATAATATATCGAATACATTCCTTTGGTTATTACCCAATAAATTTAACGAATAATTTCATATGTTATAGTGTTAAGATTTCATAATATTACAATTTTTTTTTAAATTATCTAAATTATATTTAATATATACACAGAAATGTTATAATTATATTATAAAATATTGTTGTATATATTTTTCTAGATATTATTATTATAATATAAGAACAAACAATACATAACAAATAGTTATTCATAGAGAATATTTTATTATATATATACAGAAGTGATCATATTTGGGAGATAATCAACAATTCTAGCGTTACTTCTTTATTTTGACGGTATATTTATTTATTTATGAAGGAATGTAACTCAAGATGGTACCCTAAGTTACTAATTGTATATGGATGTAATACATCGGCCTTGGTAGCCTATTGGTTACTCAGACAATAAATTCAAAACATAAAAATTATAATATTAATACTATTTTTTATCTACACAGAATAACACATAAATTATCAC
This sequence comes from Helianthus annuus, assembly GCF_002127325.2. Taxonomy (NCBI): domain Eukaryota; kingdom Viridiplantae; phylum Streptophyta; class Magnoliopsida; order Asterales; family Asteraceae; genus Helianthus; species Helianthus annuus. The sequence continues at coordinate 155,957,248 of NC_035434.2, read as the reverse complement.
ATTAATTTCCTAACGTAAGGTTTAAGTTTTAGGTATTAAAAGAACACCTAGATTGCTTAAACCAGTGGCTCTGATACCACCTTTTTCTGTCACGGCCCCCGTCCCGGTTTTACCTGGTTCAGGAGCTGCGGGACAGAAACCCGTGGTATTTATTATTTGAGTTGTCAGCAGAAGATTTACTGGATATTTTTAAAACTTTGAAATACCCAATTATTTTATTTCATAATTTGGGATAAACCCTGTAATTTACAATAGAGGAATTTTACTAGGAAATTCCCTGTTTTTCAAAACATGTTTATTTATTTTACTGAGCCACCACTTCAAGCTTGTTAGTGCTCCGTAACACGTTTTTCCTTGGTTCACAGTAAATTACCTGAAACATGTTTTAAAAATATTTTATCAGCAGGGAAATACTGGTGGGTCACTCAAATTTGATAAAACGACACATAGCTATTAATTACAGCATAAGAGCGATTACAATGGCTTCTATCTTATTTTTATCTGGCGTCGTGTCACCTCCTGGTGACGATGGTCATACCACTATTGGGTCCTTTCACCCAAGTAGTGATGATTATCACTGTTAGGATTTATTAGCCTAACCGTGAGAAAATAATAATGTGCACAATACCCCACTAGCCAGTGATTCAAGATAACCACGACTTAATCCCTGTAATTATAACTTTTGAAAATAATTTGGAGTATTGTAAAATACTATTGATAAAAAGAGAATGACTCACCTTGTAACTTTAGGATTTAATTAGAAAGACTCCTGGTATAAATCTTGGGTATAACTCCCGAGCTATTTTAAATATATATATATATATATATATATATATATATATATATATATATATATATATATATATATATATATATTTGCACTCGTATTAAGTATAGTAACCCTAATTCAACCTTATCCCTATGTCACGAGACCGAACCCCAACGAATTTAGTCGGGCAGAGCTTTGACATGCGTTATGGGGCTCCAGATCAATCGGAAAGGGTAGCGGTGATCGGGAGTTAAAACACTTAAAACGGGGCAGGGTTCTATTATTATTATTATTATTATTATTATTATTATTATAATTATTATGGGGTGAATTATTAAAATAAAAGTATATATAAATAGAGTGAGAGAGATCGAGTTATGAAAGAAAAATGGGCTGAGCAAATTTTTAGGTGGTGCTGCACCTTTCTATTTATAGATATTGAAAACTTTGCGGTTAGTTGAAGCCATATGCCACGTACACATCCTTTCAAAAAAATATGCCAACTTTCATGACAACCATAAATACAAGCACACACATACACAACTTTGAATTTCAACATTCTATTTTTTTTTATAAAACAATGAATATTTTATAAAACAATGAATATGTCATTAAAACGAGAATATTCTTATCTACATTTTGAACCAAGTTTTATTAAAAACGGAGTAAGTTCAAATATAATGTATTTTAATAATTTAATTATTAAATGGTTCCTGGGCCCGTATAGGTACTTCATATTTCTTACAGTCAACTTACCCGTAAGCTACCTGTCTAATAATATAAGTTTTATATACTTTAGTTTAATATAGAAAATAGAAATGTCACACATATATCAGCCAATTAATTAGTATAATATTCCAACCAAATATATATAAAATAGTTTTTAAAACTATATGGGTTGAATAATTATTTTAAAAATAAAACTAGTTAATAGTGGTTAATAAATTTAAACAAACCTATAATTCTTATATGATAAAAATGGAAACGTTACAATATCCTTGGCATCATTATTAAGGTGGTGTTTGTTTTTTGGAAGAAGAGCTTCCTGGCCTCTTCTGTCTGCACCGTGCAGACGCGGGAAGAGGTTTAGGTGCTGTAGAGTGTTTGTTTTTTTTTCGAGAAGTGCTTTTTACCTCTCCCTAACCTCTTCTTGGGAAAGAGATGAGACCTTAGCTTCTCCAAGCAGAGGTTTACCTCTTCTTGGCACCACCTCCACCTCCACCCCTGCTCCGCCACCACCACCCCTGCTCCGCCACCACCACCACCCCTGCTCCGCCACCACCACCCCTGCTCCGCCACCACCACCTCCACCTCTGCAAACCCTAATCGACCACCACCTCCACCTCTGCAAACCCTAATCGACCTCCACCTCCAAAACAAACCCCCCAAATCGATCAGAAACAAAACCCCCAAATCGACCTCCACCTCCGAAACCCTAAATCGATGGCGGTGATGATGATGGCGGTGGTGAAGTGGTGGTGATGATGGCGGTGGTGATGATGACGGTGGTGAAGTGGTGGTGATGATGGCGGTGGTGAAGATGACGGTGGTGAAGATGACGGTGGTGAAGTGGTGGCGGTGGTGAAGATGGTGGCGGTGGTGAAGATGGCGGCGGTGGTGAAGATGGTGGCGGTGGTGAAGATGGTGGCGGTGGTGAAGATGGCGGTGGTGATGATGACGGTGGTGAAGATGGCGGTGGTAGAGAGAGAGTAGAGAGAGAGTAGAGAGAGATCTGTGTGTGTTTGTGTGTGAAGAGGTTTTATATATAAAAAAAAACAAACCCTCTTCTCCTTGCAGACTGAAGACATTTGGTCCACCTCTTCTCCTGCAGATGCCTGCAGATATGGCCTGCAGCAGAAGAGGTTTTCCAGCAGAAAAAACAAACAGCACCTAAGAAATGGCCACGTCTTAAGCACGGGGTGTAGGCATACACCTGACAGTTGCATAAGGGAAACGGTATCTCACTCTCATGTGGGCCTATAGTTGTGGTGTGTCTGTTAATCTTGACCCGGTTTCTAACATCGGACCCTAAATGTATAACGAACATGTAAATCTGTATACAAGATTATTTTTATATAATTGTCCCAAGTTATAAAAGATATTTTGTGCCTTGTGCATTCAAATCAATTTTCAAATCAATTTTCTTAAACATTTTCAAAAGAGTCAATTAATTGTATTTACCAGTGTAAACTGACGTATTTTCCAAAAAGATTAAGTGACAGGTACTGTACGTAATTGGCTGGGAGCTCAGGGCGTTAATAAGGAATCTTGCAAGTTCTAAGCCTCTAAAGTTTGTTGAACAGTGATTATAATTCTGTTTAAGATCCGCCTGTGGATCAATATACAACCGTTGTGTAATACTCTATTATACTTTCGAATCAGTTTGTATTATTATTACTTTAGACTTCCGCTGTGCATTGAACTGTGAATTATTTGACTATGATGATATCAACTACGTCACGATACTCCCCACCGGGCCCACCGGTAATACGTGGAAATATCGGGGTGTGACATTTGTGTTGTTGAAAATGTCAACATTTCAAGAAGACTCAGATATAGACAGAAAGCTACGAGATTGACTGCAGTAATATCCAAGGAGGAGTCTGTGAGTGCATAATGTCTATCACTTTCGTCAATCACGTATCGTAGCTTAATCAGATGAGACAAGACTGGTGCTGAACAGAGCTGAACTTAAAGTTTATGTGCTTTATGTCACTTCGTATGAAGGGACATGCCAGCTTCGTACGAAGGGAGATGCAGCAACTTCGTACGAAGTCACTCTATCAGCTTCGTACGACGCCAGCACTACTACATATATGTGTGTAGGTCTTGTTCATTGGGTAACTTTTGTGACTTGAGTGGGGAAACTCTGTCCATTTGATTTCGTGGTATTGTACTTGTCAAATCAGTAATAGAAATCAACCTATAATTACATATTGTGTTTCATCCACACATGTACTTGGATTTCGCACAAGATACATGTTCATCGCATACAACGGTTAAGGAATCGATCCAAGGATGTTAGGTAACTTTATTGTATTTGTTGTTAAAAAATAGTTTCAGTACTTAGAAATAATTTCGTCAACACGAACCGATCGACGAACCGTCCCAGTAGCTCTAAATATGAAGACCGAGAAAGAAAAAATTATGAAGCTTCTAAATTCTTTGATTAAAGATCTCGACAAAGATTACAAGACTTCAAAGTATTAGCAAAACATTATGGAGTTTACAAGATAAAAAGTCAAAGAATTGTGTTAATAAGATAATAAATCTTATTAACATATTAAATATCTTTACTAATGAAAAAACTTTCTTTAGAAAAAGAAAGCATTTCTAAAGAAATCATCAGAAAGTTAAAAAGGAATCTTTTCCTTTTGTAAAGAAAAGAAAGGAATCTTTTCTTTTTGATTTTTTTCATCAGAAAGATATTATCTCAAGGTGTGAAAAGCTCTCACATAAAAGAAAAGGAAAATATTAATATGTGAAGGTTTCACTAGAAAAGAAACAAGTTGATGGATAAAAGATAAGACACATGCAACTGGATGGGCACACATACCAACAACCAATCACATTTGAGATAGACTTATGAATTTCTCTATAAATACATGATTCATTCGTAGGAATTAAGTGTGCTTTTGTATTGTAATATTTCATATAGAGTTTTCATGAGAGTTTACCCCCTGGTTTGGCCCAGGGGGTGACATTAAGATTCGAGTTTATTCTCGGATCGACCCATTCTTCTTTGATTAATAAGAATTAATTATTGAAGATATATCGCTCTCACTGTCTATATTTTTTACTCTTTTGAATATTTATATACTTCACAAACACCCGTCTCAACGAGCGAAGAAAGTTGCACCGTTATAACAGGGCCGTCGTAGGGGACCAACAAGTGCTATTTCTGATGATGTCATCATAATTCATGATGATGTCATCAGAATTTCTGTTAAAAAAATTCAGATTTTCTGATTTTTTATCAGACTTTCATCAGAATCCATCAGATTTCATCAGAAAATTCTGTAAAAAAAAGAAAACTTTTTTTTCAGATTTTCTAATTTTTATCAGATTTTCATCAGAATCCATCAGATTTCATCAGAAAATTCTGTAAAAAAAAACAAAAATCAGATTTTCTGATTATTTCATCAGAATCTATCAGATTCCATCAGAAATTCTGTAAAAAAAATCGTTTTTTTTTCTTTCGGTTTTATCAGAAATTTCATCAGATTCATCAGAAATTCTGATCCGGAAAAAAAAACCTCGACGGTTCAAGATCATTTTTTATAGCCTTACATGATTCGTTATTGTTTGAAGTCTCATCAATCGACAGCCTAAACACTTATCCTATATTGGATAGAAGATACTTATATCCTAGCTGGTAGGGATACAAGATATAATGCTTACATTTAGGTGGAAGTATAAATCGAGGTGAAGAATTATAACGACAAATGAAATATAATCAGATGATCATCCATAAAAAGTCGGACGTTTGCCAAATAAACATTCATGCCAATGAAGATACAGTCAACGAATATCACTAAAAAAATGCCTACATGATAATGTGCCAAGAGGAAAAGAAAGATACATCTTCAGAAAGTTTATTTGTTATTTCTAAGTATAAGTGCATTGTTTGTATTTTTAACAACAAATAGGGGGTGACTGTTAGGCAACTTTATTGTATTTGTTGTTAAAAATAGTTTAAGTACTTAGAAATAATTTCGTCAACACGAACCGACCGACGAACCGTCCCAGTAGCTCTAAATATGAAGACCGAGAAAGAAAAAATTATGAAGCTTCTAAATTCTTTGATTAAAGATCTCGACAAAGATTACAAGACTTCAAAGTATTAGCGAAACATTATGGAGTTTACAAGATACAAAGTCAAAGAATTGTGTTAATAAGATAATAAATCTTATTAACACATTAAATATCTTTACTAATGAAAAAGCTTTCATTAGAAAAAGAAAGCATTTCTAAAGAATGAAATGCATTACTGATGAAAAGAAAAAGGAATTTTCCTTTTGGAAAATAAATCATCAGAAAATTAAAAAGTAATCTTTTTCTTTTGTAAAGAAAAGAAAGGAATCTTTTCTTTTTGATTTTTTTCATCAGAAAGATATTATCTCAAGTTATGAAAAGCTCTCACATAAAAGAAAAGGAATATATTAATATGTGAAGGTTTCACTAGAAAAGAAACAAGTTGGTGGATAAAAGATAAGACACATGCAATTGGATGGGCACACATACCAACAACCAATCACATTTGAGATAGGCTTATGAATTTCTCTATAAATACATGATTCCTTCGTAGGAATTAAGTGTGCTTTTGTATTGTAATATTTCATATAGAGTTTTCATGAGAGTTTACCCCCTGGTTTGGCCCAGGGGGTGACATTAAGATTCGAGTTTATTCTCAGATCGACCCCTTCTTCTTTGATTAATAAGAATTAATTATTGAAGATATATCGCTCTCACTGTCTATATTTTTTACTCTTTTGAATATTTATATACTTCACAAACACCCGTCTCAACGAGCGAAGAAAGTTGCACCGTTATAACAGGGCCGTCGTAGGGGACCAACAAAGGAGCGAATCCACAAGTAAAATTATTGACATTGAATGATCGGTAAAGGCTCAAAACTTACTTTTTGTGGGAAATGGGTAAAAGTGTGAATATATATATATGGGATGGACCATGAGAAAAGTAGTTTAAATGAGAAAACCAAAAAACTAACTAAAAAGCCCAAAAAACATACCAATTTTTTTTTAATTTCTATAAAAAAATCACAGGTTTTTATACCTGGAAAAAAAACTTCAAAAAAAAAAATTTTTTTTTTGTTGTATTGCACATGTGCACTATTACGGATATAGTGCACATGTGTAGTACACATATAATCACATATATTGCACATGTACAATACAACAATTTTTTTTAATTTTTTTATGTATAAAAACTAGCGATTTTTTGTTAAACAATTGTAAAAAAAAAAATTGGTATGTTTTTAGTTTTTTTTTAGGTTTTTTTAGTTAGTTTTCTAGTTTTCTCATTTATATGTAGTTTTCTCATGATCCTCTCCCTATATATATATATATATATATATATATATATATATATATATATATATATATATATATATATGAGAAGTTGGGTAGAAAGTGGATTTTTCCTAAAAAAGTATAGGAAGCAATCAGAATGGGACACGTGGCATTGAAGGATTTTAACTAGAAGCGCAATTATGTACTTTCACAATCTATTTTTATTTTAGGAAATTATCTCCAATAACTAACTATCCATGTACACGAATGAAACTGATTTCCTCCATAATTTTCGGAACTTTTTGTTTTCGAATTCTGATCTCACGTAAATATCAATCATTCCTTCTTTTTCTTGCTCACAAGATTCATCGCTGATCATATTTTTATACGGAGAGAAAAATCATGGCATCAAACACAGTCGTTGATTGTGGGGATGGTAAGTACAGTTCTTGACATTGTGTTTTAACAGAAAGCAGTTTAATACCGTTGTGTTTTAGCATTCATGCTGGTAATGCTGGAGGATTTCTTGACGCTGTGTTTTACCATTCATGCTGGTAATGCTGGAGGATTTACTGACATTATGTTTTAACAGCAAGCAGATTAATACAATTGTGTTTTAGCATTCATGTTGGTAATGCTGGAGGATTTCTTGACGCTGTGTTTTACCATCCATGCTGGAGGATTTCTTCACATTGTGTTTTAACAGTAAGCAGATTAATACAGTTGTGTTTTAGCATTCATGTTGGTAATGCTGGAGGATTTCTTGACGTTGTGTTTTACCATCCATGCTGGTAATGCTGGAGGATTTCTTGACATTGTGTTTTAACAACAAGCAGATTAATACCGTTGTGTTTTAGCATTCATGCTGGTAATACTGGAGGATTTCTTGACGTCATGTTTTACCATCCATGCTAGTAATGCTGGAGGATTTCTTGACATTGTGTTTTAACAACAAGCAGTTTGATACCGTTGTGTTTTAGCATTCATGCTGGTAATGCTGGAGGATTTCTTGACGATGTGTTTTACCATTCATGCTGTTACGATGTGTGACATTTATCATGATGTGTTTTCTTGATGTTATGTTTCTTCATGAAGGATAGAAGGAAGAGAAAGGGAGACGAGAGAAAGGGAGTGAAAGAGAGAGAGAGAGAGAAAAAATCGCAAGAAATGTGGGGTGGTCTATGGAATGACAGTTATTTACATATTTAAAACAAGCTAAAAGACATATCTACCCCTGATTAATTAAATAATCCTATTTTTAAGAAACACATATTACCAAAATGCCACCAAGATGATCTCAACCACCAAACACACCCATTGGATGGCCCAGATCGCTTCCTAGACTTTATAGGAAAAACACACTTTCTGCAGGATCCCCACTATATATATATATATATATATATATATATATATATATATATATATATATACAATCAAATTTTAAAAGGATTGTCATGCCTTTTTATAAATTTGTCTTATATGGTTCTTTTTTATCACGGTGCTCTCGGTTGTAAACTTGTAAAAAACGTTGTTTGTTTGAAGGAACTTGAAACTTTTAGGTTAGGAGCTTGAAGCTTTTGTTTGAACGCTATTACTAGTAGCGTTTAGAAGGAGCTACAAGCTTTTAGGGAAAAAAATGATTATTTTAACCTCTAAAGATAATGAACTTTTTAATGCACCAACTTTTTAATTTTTTTATTAAGATAACGAAAAATCAAATGCTTAGTTATATTTTGAACAAATTCTTTGATTATATATACACGATCTTCATATGTTGTTGTTCCAATACATTCTTCTTCGATCGTCCCCTTCTTCACCGATTTTTTGTTACGTTATCTCTTTCCTTGCACGTGAAACTTTTGACTTTATCGATTAATGAAATTTGTTGTGTGTATAAAGAATATCTTGGTTGATCAATATACAATGATTATTTGATTAATTTCTATCCACACCACTTCATATATATTGCATAAAATGACTTTCAATTAATTGTTTAATTTGCAATCAATTCATATTTAGTTTATTAGTAATGCCCTGAGTCCCTATAGCCACTTTTTTAACCATTTGAGTCCAACTTTTTAACACCACCCACCAAGTCTGTTAACTACAAGGGTAATTTAGTCATTTACACATAAAGTACAAGTCTATATGCACATAAGTACAAGGAACAAGTCTTTAATGCATAAAGTTTTAATATACATATAAATAAATTACATCATCATCATACTCAGTAAATCCCACCAATAGCAAAGCAAAGGTAAGGTCCGAGTAGGGTAAGATGTAGACAACCTTCCCCTACCCCGTAGAAATAGAAAGGCTGCTTCTAGTGAGACCCCGACTCGATAGTAGCTTTACATCAAGCATTGGACATAAGGCAAATACCACTCATCAATCAAGACAAAGACCGATTAGTGCATGTACCCCTTTGTCTTTCAGCTATCAACGCCACCACATGATACACGATTAACCGTCCTCCGCTTTTAACGTTATTTTCACGAAAATAGTAAAATAACGTTAAAATTAGTGCACTTTCGCTTTTACCCCCTGATGGCCCACACATGTATACATTATATGCGCATATCGCAAACGGGGCATAATAAAAATAAATTACATATATAATACAAATACACACATCAGCACATACATCTAAACACATTTTCTCTCTCATCGTTACACACCCTTCTCTCTCTATAAACACCAACAAGAACCATACACCACCTTCGGCCCCACCTCCTTCAACACTGTCGTCACCATCAGAGCCGCCTCCACCATCCCACTGTCGCCAACACCACCAACGATAAACCACAACACCACCATCCTACTACCGCCGCCTCCGAGCACCCACCAACACCACCACCACCACCACTGTGTAATCCAACCACCAATGTGTTAAAGAATCATCATTTTGTTAAAGAATCACCATAACTGGTTCGATTACCTCTCTACTTTCAGCCTTGGTCACCATTACCTCTCTACTTTTAGTTTCCATAACTACACCCTAATCTTTCAAACTTTGCTAGCACCACCCATCTACTTTGCTATTTCACCATCACCCCCTCAACTTTTTCACATTTACACCACCACCCCTCTACTTTTACATGTTTTTTTATCTTCCCCCCTCAACTTTTACACATTTCCGCTACCATCCCTCTACTTTTATACTTTACGTTTTTACCCTACCACTTCTATTTTCCATTTCCCTCAAGTTTTACACTTGGTGTTTTTACCCCTTGCATTGATACTCCATTTTTATACCTGCTTAGCTTTAAAAACTACAATTTTAACCCATAGACTACAAGTCCTACTTTTGCAAATGCCAGTGCATTGTGTTTTATGACATGTCTTAGGCATTGTGTTTTACACTTCGTGTCTACCTTTGTGTTTTACACTATTTTTTGTTATTGTCTTTTTATGTATTGTGTTTTACACTTTTTATGTAGTTGTCTTTCATGTAATGTTGTAAAAGTCGCGACTAGGCGGCGATTAATCGCTAGCCGGTCAGTAACTGAGTAATTTTTCGTTAATCAGTCCATTAATTGCAAGTTGGTCCTAGTTGGGCCTAGTCAGACGCAGTCGGGTCTAGTCAGTCCTAGTCGGGCAACCAAAAATCGGTGATTCCGGCCATATTCCGGCAAAAAAATTGTATATTCTAGCCAAAACCTCTAAATTCCGGCCAGTTTCCAACCAAACCATGTGAATTCCAACAATTAATCTTGTATACTTATAAATGAGTTGAGTAAGAGTTAAAACCTAACTACTTAAAATATTTACCTATAAAAATATGTATATGTATACATAAAACTGAAAATTACATTTAAAAGCCCCGATCCGATTAATCCCGAGTAGTCGCTAGTCCCCACCTCACCGACCGACTAGCGACTGGCGAGTTCTCCAACCTTGTTTTTATGTATTGTCTTCATGGGAGGCTTTGATGGTGTGCGGGGAGGACCTCCGCACAAGGCCCACGATTTCGAGGGGCATGCGATTTAAAAAAATCTGATACATATATGTTATTTTTTTAAATAATAAACACATACCACTTTCAGTATACGCCCATTTACAAATCAGTTTTTATGGTTTAGAATTTAGCCTACTTGGAATTAGGTTTATTAAGCCAATACTGATTTGATCTTTTTTAGATAAAAACAAAACATAACATAAGGGCATATTTTTTCAATCTCGAACAGGGTACATGAATTCTCGGAGACGCCTTTGATTGTCTTTTACACTTTTTTTGTAATTGTTTTTTTACGTATTGTGTTTTACATTTTTTTAGTAATTATCTTTTACGTATTGTGTTTTACATTTTTTTTTGTAATTGTCTTTTACATGCGTTTTATGAATCTTCTGTTGTCTTATTACACGTTTCCGCCCACCGCACGCCGCCGCTGTAACGCGCGACAGGCAAAATACTAGTTTATAAATCCTTTTGGAAAAACGAATGGCCCATTTAAATAAGCCCATGTGTGCATTATCTTGGGCCACACACAGTCCAAAAATATCGCCGCTGCAAGTACTGTAAACCGCCCCTTCTCGTATTTTCTGCATTTCAAAAGAAATCAAACACAGAAACCCTAGACTTAACTCCGTCATCTCCGACCACCGATCCCTACCGTTCTTCTTACACTCACATCTACAGCTATGCAGTCGCCGGTTCTCGTTCTCAGTAAGTCCGTTATTCTCGCACTCACACGCACATATGTCATATATCCAACATCATATGTTGTGATCTCGTGATTTGCTACGGTTTTTCTTCATAACTCTAGTGTTTTTGTTAGCTCACTCTAATCTAGTTTTGGCACTAGTCTCACATTTCAGAGAAGTTATGAATCCATTAGGTTTAGCATGTTTAGAACTCGAAATCCGGCTCAACTGTTTAAATTTGCTTTTTGTGGTTTTGGTGACGGTTTTTTAACTGGATTTAGAGATTGTGAGAGTTTAGTGGTGAAATGTTATGCATATGCTGGTAGATATTGTGTGTTTGTGTGTGTGTGTGTTCTCAGAGATTTGAATCACATGGTTTAATGTGTATTTTAATGGTACTTTGAATTTTGGTCTAGAAGGTGTATATATGCATAAGTTGAGTTTTTACAGTTTTTTAAATGTGTAATTGATGTCGTCGTTTATTTACTGTTGTCATTATTCATTTAAGCATCTGGTAGATTTTGAAATCTGTAAGTCTCACTGATTGAAAAGCCACTAGATTATTCCGTGAAAGTTAAATCTGTAAGTTGAGTTTTTACAGTTTTTTAAATGTGTAATTGATGTCGTCGTTTATTTACTGTTGTCATTACTCGTTTTAGCACCTGGTAGATTTTGAAATCTGTAAGTATCATTGTTGAAAAGCCACAAAATTATTCTGGGAAAGTTGAAACGCTTATTTATTTATTTATTTTTTTTACCTTTTTATTGTGAAACAAGTTTGCATGTCTACACGGTTTATTATCTCTTTCCAGGGTGTTGAATGTTGATTTTAACTTTGTTACTGCAATGCTGTATTATAATCTTGTTTTATATTGTTTGGTGGTGTTATTTTTTTTTTAATTTGTAAGTTCAAATGAGGTAAATGCTTGAGCGATATTATTTTTAAAAGGATCGTTACTGGGAGTAAAATTTTATTACTATATGAAATACTGTAATGTTTTGGATTTGAAGGAGTACAAGTTTCAACAGTGAGCTTTGTGTGTCCCATATGGCCATATATCACTTACTACACTTACTTGCGTTCATGAGTTTTTTATACTACACTTTTGTCTTCATATCTTGTAATTCATCTCAACTTACATGACTTTAAATATGAACACATCACTCAAGACTTTTAAAAGTGATTTAGGAAGGGTGAGCTTATATGGGTATGGTGGGAATCAAGGGGAAATAGATTATAAACTTCATTTGAAATGAGATCTCATGTGTGTACTATTTGAACTGTGCAGAGGATTCGCTCACTCGTGAATCTGGAAGTAAGGTGCATCATGGAAATATCCAAGCTTCTAAGGTGCATACAAATTTACTTGTTGTGTATTGAATTATTGTCAGATTTCTTTAAGCATGTCGCTTCTGTTAGACTATTGACTGTTAGTTCATCTATGTAAAGAAAATGTGAAGTTATACATCTTATTCAAAATTGATGACTTTCTATACTTTGGGTGATCATGAATTTATTTTCTTTCTTGTTTATAGGCCGTGGCTGATATTATTCGTACCACATTGGGTCCAAGGTCAATGCTAAAGATGTTGCTTGATGCTGCAGGAGGTGCTTATTTTTTTATTATTATTATTATTATTATAATTATTATTATTGTATTTCAACATGTTGGGCTTTTGTGTGTGTGTGTGTGTGTGTGTATCCATAGCATTTTAATGCGAGGTTTAAACTTTTGGTGATATATTTTTATAGGAATTGTGGTCACTAATGACGGGAACGCCATTTTGCGGGAGTTGGATGTCGCTCACCCAGCTGCAAAGGTATTTTTAAATTTGTAATTATCATATCATTTTCGTTTGTCATTCACTCATTTACGTTCGTTGTGTTTTCTAAATCATGTCTTTATATAATAATAATTTTCAGTCGATGATTGAACTAAGTCGCACCCAGGATGAGGAAGTTGGTGATGGAACTACATCAGTCATTGTTCTTGGTATACAAAATCATTTTTCTCTCAAACTTTAAACATCAAACAATTTTATTTTACACTTTTTATATTTACCCTCTTTTATTGTTAAATTAAAAATCTAGCTGGTGAGATGCTTCATGTTGCGGAAGCTTTCATAGACAAGAAGTATCACCCCACAGTTATTTGCCGAGGTATCTTTTTCTTGACGTCTAAACTATTTTCGTAACCTCGTAAAAGTTGCAAGATACAAGTAAAGAATTATACATTTGCAGCTTACAACAAGGCTCTTGAGGATGCTCTTGCTGTGTTGGACAAAATCTCCATGTCTATTGATGTGAACGATCGTAAGCTCCCCCATTGCTGTTTTTAATGCTCCATACATATTAAGTCTCAGAAGATTAATAATTGAGTTCGCTTTTCTGCTGCTTTTTTTTCCTCGAAATTTGCGTTACAGGTTCGATGATGCTGGGATTGGTGAAGAGTTGTATTGGCACAAAGTTCACCAGTCAATTTGGAGATTTAATTGCAGTGAGTATCTTATTATTTTTTTATTATTAATTTTAAAAAAATTTATTTTACGCCACCCGTCGATCTTGCCACCTCTAGTTTTTTTTCGTAGACCACACATTTACACATTCAATTGTTTTTGTGTTACTGACTATAATCTGTCATCTTTTAGGATCTAGCACTTGACGCAACGACAACGGTCGGTGTCGATCTAGGCCAGGGCTTACGAGAAGTGGATATCAAAAAATACATAAAAGTCGAAAAAATCCCTGGTGGCCAGTTAGAAGATTCCAAAGTCCTCAAAGGTGTTATGTTCAACAAAGACGTCGTCGTGCCCGGAAAAATGAAACGAAAAATCGTAAACCCTCGTATCATCTTACTCGATTGCCCTCTTGAATACAAAAAGGGCGAGAATCAAACAAACGCCGAATTAGTCCGGGAAGAAGATTGGGCCGTACTGTTAAAAATGGAAGAAGAATACATCGAAAACCTGTGCGCGCAAATACTCAAATTCAAACCCGATTTAGTGATCACCGAGAAAGGGCTTAGTGATTTGGCGTGTCATTATTTTAGTAAAGCGGGAGTTAGTGCAATTAGGAGGTTAAGGAAAACGGATAATAATCGGATTGCTAAGGCGTGTGGAGCGGTTATTGTGAATAGGCCCGATGAACTTCAAGAATCAGATGTTGGAACTGGTGCTGGGCTTTTTGAGGTTAAGAAAATCGGTGATGAGTTTTTTGCGTATATTGTGGATTGTAAAGATCCGAAAGCGTGTACGGTTCTTCTCAGAGGTGCCAGTAAGGATCTTTTGAATGAAGTTGAGCGGAACTTGCAGGTAAATCTGAATTCGGCGGGTTGTCGTACGAGTCGGGGTGGAATTATTTGAAGCATTCATTCTCTTAAAAGAGTTTACGTTTTTTTATAAATATTTAGTCGCAAATATGTTTACAAAAACTAGATTATTTCTATAATACTAGATAGGGGTGAGCAGAAAGCCGGAAAAACCGAATAGAAAAAACTGAACCACACAAAAAAAAAAAAAAAAACTGAAAAAATCCTAACTGAAATTTACAGTTTGTTTCGGTTTTGCATTTTATGAAAATCGAAAAAAGCGAACTGAACAACACAAAAAATCATTTATTTTATATATTGGTTTAGAGATTATAATATTTATTCTTGAATGTTAAGTATTTATAATTAAAACATTAATAATTAAAACATTAACATGTTTATTTATCTTTGAATTGATTTATCCATTGCCTACAAGAAATAACAAAAGTTAACATAAAAATTAAATGATTTTCAAAGTATTATAAAAGAGAATGTCTTAATATAAACTTTGATAAGAAGGTTAGGTACTTACGTTTATGTGAACAATAGTAATTAAATTAAAAAAGGTTTAATGGATGATTAACATAAATAAATGTAACCATCTAAGAAAGATTCTTAAAACTTGGATTATATCTTTATTTTTGAATCTTACTTAATTTTGTTCCAAAAACCGAAAAACAGACTTGTTGCTAAAACCGATAAAACCAAAACCGAAAATTGAACATTTTGGTTTTGCCATAAAACCAAACAGAACCATGCACACTCCTAATACTAGGTTTTGAAAAAACAATTTAAAAGATAATACACATTGGCCGACTGAAATATTATCCCAGTATTAGACTAGATTTTTTGAATAAAATGGTATAAAAGGTTTTATGCAATAAAAATACACTTTTGACGTAACCTTTTTTTATTATTGGTAGGATGCTATGTCAGTGGCTAGGAATATTCTAAAGCATCCAAAACTTGTACCCGGTGGTGGTGCAACTGAGTTGACCGTTTCCGCTACACTGAAGCAGAAGAGCTCATCAGTTGAAGGCATTGAAAAGGTTTCTTTTTGTAATTTGTATACTTCTAGAACATATCATTCTTTTCCTCGATAAATATAAGTTGTGAATATTGTTGATGTTAATTTTTTTATTTTTGAAACAGTGGCCTTATGAAGCTGCAGCTGTGGCATTTGAGGCTATTCCAAGAACATTGGCACAAAACTGTGGTGTCAATGTTATTCGAACCATGACCGCACTTCAGGGAAAGGCAAGTTACTTGTTTTCAATAGAGAACTGTGTGTGTGTGTGTGTATATAGGATTAGGATCAAATGAGAACCAAAGTGAGATTTGCGAACCCAGAGAACCACTGTCAACCATGCAAACTTTTTTTTTTCGTACTTTTATTTATATGTTCCTAATCTTGACTTAAATAAAAGAAAAACTAAAATTATATGTAGATTGATGGGTTACATATACGCACATCGTAAACTACACATATATGTGTATATTCGCATGCTACATATATGTATATCATCAATCTACATATGTTTTGGGTTTTTTTTTAATTATTATTTTTACAATAATAACCAATTAACAAAAAAATTGGAAAAAAAAAATTAATTGGTTAACAGTGGCTCCTTACCCTATACATATATAGTGAAAGTTTTGAATGCAAATGGGTTTTAATGTGCGAAGTGAGAAAATAACGTGCGTAATTAGGGTTAAACCAACCCATGCATAATTTGAGTGTAACCCATGTGTAATTTTCATGTTTGATAGCATACGGGATTTGAATTTTGTAACATGCGTATTTTAAAAATGAACATGCGTAAATTGTGATTGCAATTTTACATGTTATTCCTATATATATGTGTGTGCCTTCATAGAGATTTGTGATTACAATTTTACATGTTATTTCATTACAGCATGCAAATGGAGAGAATGCATGGACAGGAATAGATGGGAATTCTGGTGAAATTGCTGATATGAAAGAACTAAAGGTGCAAATTCCCTCTCCCCGATTGCGCCGTTATTTATTATGATATTTTTTCTCATTATTTAGTGTTTACATTTGGTTTTAAAACGGCGTTTTCAACTCCTTTACTTGTGAATGAATCGATCAGAATTTAGTTGAAAGTGGAAGAACATGTTTAAAGTTTCTTAAAGTTAACACATTAATCATGGCTTTTTGAAAGATTTACACTACTTGTCTAAATCTTGTTTTTGTAATCGTAGTTAACACGTTAACTATTTTAATTATGTACTCAATATTTGAATAAATATGTTTATCATTTTGGTTTTATGTTTTGGTAGATTTGGGATGCTTATAACGTGAAGGCTCAGACTTTCAAGACCGCCATTGAGGCCGCTTGTATGCTTTTAAGAATCGACGATATTGTAAGTGGAATAAAAAAGAGACAAGCCCCCGGAGCTAGCCAACCATCAAAACCCACTGTTGAGACAGAAGGGGACGCTGATAACGAGCAGATGATTCCCGAGTGAAGAATAAACATTAATTTGAGTGTTCTTGGGAAGTTTTTCACTCGTTTTAATCACAATTTCTTGTGTGTTTTATTGTTGCTAAGGCCTAAACTATTTAGTTAACTAAAATTTTGGTATGTTATGCTTTTGGGGTGCTTTGCTTTTGTCTTTAGTTTTCATGACCCACCTTGAATCTTAGTATTTGATGTTCATTTTGATATGTTGACATTATATGATAGTTAGCAGTTGTACTCAGTAACATGAGTTTTGTTTGATCCGGGAAAGCGGCTTTTGGTCAACGATTTATCTATCCTTACAAATGTTTTGCATCTATATCTCTTGTTGATATTGTGAGAAGATTAAACTGTTTTACCTTTTATTGTATATTTGCTATGCTAACAAATCTAGAACTGTAATAAATTAATCATTATTGGTCAAAAGCAGAGTTGTATACGAATAGAGAAAAGACTGTATTTTTAAAATTTCAAAGTTTATCTCTAATTGCGAAATAATTCATTTGGTTATTTGATGTGATGGAGATGAGAGGGTTGATTCATTTGTTGGTATGGCTATGTGGATGAGCGTGAGAGGAGCTCGGCCATTTGGGCACCACACTAATGGACCACTGCGCCTTTGATTCATTAGCGGGGCATAGGGAACATAAACTTGGTTGCAGTCACGGGTGTCGGAGCTTTTGGGGAGGTACTTTTCATCCGATTTATTTTATTCAACCAGTCCATAAGCTCCATGATACGAACCGACTCACATCAGGGACTATTCGAGAACGAACTTGTAAAAGTTGAGACTATTTATAATTTTAAAAAGTTAGGGACTAAAGGTGAAAAAATAGCAAACCATAGGGACTATCTAGGCATCTAACTCCAAATAAAATATATATTTTCAGCCACATAAGTGGTTTTGGCGCAATCCAAACCCGATATTGTAACAGAAGCATAAACCGAATGCAATATAGTTTAATAATAAATATATGTATACAAATAATTAATAATTGCAGAATTGGCTCATATGGCTGACAATTCTGACACGAACACGATCACACGACACAAACCTACACGAAGTTAACATGTTTTGTGTCTATAACAGGTCGACATGATAAGATTTTTTTAATTTCGTGTCGTGTTCGTGTCTTAACAGGTCATGTCAGACACGATATGACATGTTAAGACTTAAGACCATTATACAATACATGTTAAGACCTGTTAATAGCTAAATATCAAACATGTAGTAACATATCGTGTCCATGTCTTAACATGCCGTGTTGGTCTCTTAACAGGTTGTATGATACGTTGGTAATTTTTTTTTGTGTCTTAACAGGTCTTTTCGTGTAACCTGTTTATTATCAGGTTCGTGTTTGTGTTTGGAAAATCTGACATGATAAGATTTCGTGTCGTGTTTGTGTTTTTACTTGTATCGGATTCGTGTCTTATCTTGTTTGGGTCTTACCAGGTTGGGTTGACACGATATGCCAACCCTATTGGCTCACACTCACATGACTATTACACACCTTAGTGAGTGTAGGGGTGGAACCACTCTGTGTACGTGACATATATGTGGCAACACTTTATACTCACATTTCACGTGACCATTGAGGAGAAATGAGAGAGAATGGATTTTTGGTGTTGCACTTATTGGCCAGCTTTATGTGGCAAGCATTTGGTGAAGGTCTTTAATTCAACTTTGCCTAATGATTAGACCATTGGGTGTGGGGAACGGCAGTGGGCCGTCCCACCCCTTTAGGTCCGTCAAACACTGCCCCCTTGGGGCCCGGCATGGCATTTCCGTCCATATTTGGACGTTGGAGACGGGCCGGCAATTTTGAATGTGGTGGGCCCTTCAAACGGTAACTTGCAACATTTTAAAAAAAAAAAAAAAAAATTTACCCCACCACTATAAATTCAACCCCTTTTCACCCCACTTTTTTTACCAAACTACTCCCACTTTTCTCTCATTTTTATAAAAAAAACCTCTCTCAACCTTTAAAAAAATTATGGATCCCTACAACCCAAATAATCCCAACTCAAGTTCACACCCATTTTCGTCATCCGGCTACACACCCGTAATGGACAACGCTTTTGCGGGTTACCAACAAATGTCAAACGCTTTCAACCAATACCCGTTCAACCCAATGCAAATGCAACCCAACATGTCGTTCAACCCATATCAAATGCAACAACCCAACATGTCGTTCAACCCATATCAAATGCAACAACCCAACATGCCACAAGCACCTCAAACACAAATCGAGGAACAAGATGATGAGATAGAGGTTGTGCCAGAAACACAACCTGAACCTTCAAAAAAGAAAAATAAAAAGGGAAAGGGTAAAAAGGAAGACGCACCGGGCAAACAAATGCAACAATGGACAAAAATTGAGGAAGAGGCGTTGGCGAAAGCATTTATTAACTCTGGAACGTCTCCTATAGTCGGTAAAATATTATTATTCTTATATTATTATTGTTATTAAATATTATTTGTACATTATATTTTTATTGTTATTATTAAATATTATATGTATATTTTTATTGTTGCTTGTTAAATATTTATTTGTACACTATATTTTTCTTACAAAATATTATTATTATTGTTACTAACTTGTAGGTAACAATCAACTAAGCGATTCGTTTTGGCAAGAAGCCCTTGATACATTCCACGGGCTTATGGAACAAGGCGAGTACAGAACCATTGATTCTATCAGCTCGAAGTGGCGCAAGATGAATACGTTGATCAACCGCTTTTGTGGGTTTTATAACACAACGCGCGCCAACAAACCGAGTGGGTGGAACCACAAAAATGTTTTCAATGAAGCGGTGCGTTTATACGAAAATGAGAACAAAGCTTCTTTCCCACATGTCCGTGCTTGGCTAGTTGTAAAGGATCACCCAAAATGGAAGGGATGTCAAAATGAGGTTGCACAAGCGAAACGAGCAGCGAAACGGTCTAAAACTTCCGAGTCAGGAAGTTATAGCGTTGGAGGATCAACCGGTCGTTGCCAAATAAATATCAACGACGAGCCCGACTATGAGGAGGAGCCGATTGAAGATGGAGAACGTCCCCCAGGAAGGGACAAAAGTAAAAAAATAGCGGCTGAAAAAAGGAAACAAGCCGCATCAGGAAGTGGTGGTGGTTCGAGGTTGGAAGGTGTTATGGCGGAGTTAAAATCATTCAAGGAAATCTTTAACGACAGGCAAACCGAGAAGGTAAATATTAAAAAAAAACTAGCCGAGGAGAAGCTAAAAAAGCAACAAGAAGCGCAGGAGTTAGAGGAATGGAAAATAATGACCACCGACCTTAGCTCCTATCCACCGGAAGACCGTCCTATTTTACAAATGATGAAGGACAAAATTAGGAAAAAATGGAGTGGGGGAGTGTAGTTTTAATTTAAATGTAACTTTAGGTTTTTTTAAATGTGTTTTTTTTTAATTTAAATGTAACTTTAGGTTTTTTTTAGGTTTTATTTAATGTAACTTTAGGTTATTTTTTTTAGGTTTTATTTAAATGTAACTTTTTTTATTTTTATTTACTTTGTTTTCATTAATTAATTAAATCAAATAAATAATAATAATAAAAAATATGAAGGAGGAGCATCCCCACACCCTTGGATAGTCTCCAAGGGGAAGGTCCTTCTCCTTTGCCTATGTGGCGCTTATGTGGAGGATAGTCCTTTGGAGACTATCCTCCCCCATACCTTAGGACTTCATTTGGGTTTTGACAAATTTGGGGTAGCAAAGATGCAATCAACCAGAAACCACTCAGAGACCCAACCCAAACTTTATTGAACCCTAAAAGGTACTGACCACAAGGATTACACCAAAAGAAAAGACACTACAACTCACTGATCTCTCAATTCTCAATCTGAACGATTATCAACAAGACAATCTTCAAACACAAGAATCTCACAACTATGTCTTGATTCAAGACGGAACAAGACTGAAACCCTAACTTTAGAGAGAGAAACGAGAGAAGCACTGATCTAAAAAATATCTGAATTATCTTTTCAATGCTGCAAAATAGTCTTCTTTCATAGTGACCCACTTGTGTAATAACCGGGTAACCCGAACTTGATTAAAACATACTCTGTTGTTATAACAACCGTTGTTATAACAGTCTTCAACAGCAGCAGCCCAATAGACTTCAACAGCAGCCCGAACAGCCCATCTGCCTTTTATCTTTAACGAGCACATTTCAGCTTAAAGCCCACTTGCATAAGTCCCTCAGTTAAGCAAATAAAAATATTAAAAAACATTTTATAAAATATAAAACTGGTTGTAAAATATATTTTAACAGGTTTAAATCTAAATGACTTGCATAAAATGGAGACAGTTCTAGTCCCAAACCACCAAGTTGAAACCATCCACCCATGGTTTCAAAGTTTGGGTAAAGGCTAGAAAAGTTAAACCACTAATGCTGTTTGTATCATTGGATAGAACATGCAAGAAGTTGTGAATATTGGGGGTGGAAGCGAGCCGAGCCCGAGCTCGGCTCGATTCGAGTTTTATTTCTAAAGCTCGAGCTTGACTCGTTCAGTATTTATTAATTATAACTATTATTATACATATAATTTAGTTATTTTTTTATATTTATATAAATGGTAATTATTATTATATAAATATGTGTTTAATATATTAATAAAAAAATATATAAACAGAAAGCTCGTTTAGGCTCGCGAGCTGGCTCGATTCGGACTTGTTTACTAATGAGCTTGTTTTTAGGCACGGGCTCAAGCTCGAGCTCGTTTAAGCTCGGCTCGTTCGAGCTTTTTTCTCGAGCCGAGCTCGAGTAGCTCGCAAGTAGCTCAGCTCGTTTGCACCCCTAGTTGTGAACTTGTGATATACATTTATAAATTGGATCACTGATTATAAGAAACTAAACTCTAGTTATCATTGTTTAATGACGCCAACATGGATGATCCTTAAAGAGTGAATATATGTTTGTTTTTAAGGAAACTTTTATAAAATGACTATGGTACCTTTATATTTATAAAACGACTATGTTTGATCAAACCCCCCTCCACATCTACCATAGACCTGGGATCTAAAACAAAGTGCTACTTCTCGCTACCTTATCCACGAGCAACCAACCCATAGTGAAAGATTGAAATCAAAGTTCATAGAAGAAAACGTCAAACATAACAAAGATCGAAAATGTCATGAAGATAATGTCGTCAAGTGGCTTGAGAGTTCACTGGCAAGGGGGAGCCAAGAAGGAGAAGAAACGTCAGGACAACAAAGTTGTAAAATTACAACTTTATTTTGAGCATTTTGTAGGTGTTTCACGACAAGTAACATTTTTTTTAACGACAGCTAGTCCTATGGACCATCTGTTTTATACGTTAACGAATAATGATATATAAAGTTGCTCATACTCAATGTTGTAAAAATCTGGATTAATCAGAAATTGGTGGCTCACCATTAAATATCGCCTAGTCGGACCAAATCTGCCCATGGGTTTTTTTATAATTATTAAGTAGTTGATATGTTATAAGTTATATTATTTACGTTTGAACCATGCTATATGGACTATAAGTATGTATGTGTGTGTAAATATATGTATACAAAAGTTTGAAAAATTAAATGTAAAAATTCAGTCTGTTTAATATTCTACAAGCCAACTAGCGTCTAGTGACTTTTAGAACACTACTCATACAAACCAAAATAAAAACAACCATGCAATAAAAACCTTTGGTACATCATTTAACTACCATTGCATGTTTTGTAGGTTAAAATGTTCAAAATCATGGCACTTGGTCAAAGAAAAAGAAAAAGAAAAAAGAAGCCCCTCTTTCGTTATAAAGGGGAAAACGCGCTCTGATCACAAAAGCCAAAAAGAAAAAAAAAACTGAGCTTCAGACACGCGCGCAAGGCGCCGAGTATTCATACAATATTAATCAACTATTTAAAACAATACTTACCAACTCTTAGGGGCTTTTTGTTTAGCTATTAACAAGACTCTTAATAATTCAGACCTCTTACCGATTCAGCATTTAATGGTTCAGACCTCTTACTGGTTCAACACTTAATGGTTCATGGTTCAAACTCTTTGTTAGACTCTTTGTTTCACGAGCAGATGTCTGAACGATTAAGCATTATACTGGCTCTTAATGGTTCAGACATCTTACTGGTTTATCACTTAATGGTTCAGGCCTCTCATTGGTTCAAGACTTTACCCATTCAGATCCCAAACAGTCCCTTAATGTTGAATACTAAAACTTGTTAAAGAAAAGAGAATCATGTACAACCTAATAGGGGTGTGCATGGGTCGGTTTGGTTCGGTTTTTACTATTAACCATAACCGCTAGTTCGGTTATAGAGTTTTGGTAACCATAACCATAACCAAACTTCGGTTTCGGTTAATCGGTTATGAAGTCGGTTATGGTTCGGTTTTGGTTAATTTCGGTTAAGTAACCAAGCAAGGTTTGAAATAAATAGGGCTGTGCACGATTTGAACTTAGCTTGAGCCTATTTTATAAGATAACGGAGACTAAACTTTTTGGTTAAACTACCGACTTAGGGTTCTTTTTAATAAGGTAATTCTCAAACAAAAACAATTATGGCTATAACACCTTAGTTCTTTATCAAAATAAATGACATCTACATCAAGATCATTTTGTTACTAACATACTTTTATCTTAGAAAAAAAACCCTCTATATGGTTTTGTAAAACACAAATCCATTACATAAAATTAACATCACAAGTTCGGTTCGGTTTCGGTTATATCGGTTAACCAAAGCTTCGTAACCATAACCATAACCGACTGAGCGGTTATACAAAGTTTCATAACCATAACCATTGGTTATATTGGTTATCGGTTATTAGTGGTTCGGTTATGTCGGTTATGGTTCGGTTATCAGTTATGGTGGTTAATTTACTCACCCCTACAACCTAAATAGGTTTAGGCACAAGTAAATAAGCACATAACATGTTAACTCCCTTTTGTAATACGGATAAGGCTATTTGCAGACAAACAAATCATAAAAGCGTATAACTTGCAGACATGTTATTATTCCATATATAAATAAGTAACTTTTTCATGCATAAACACTTGTAACTTATGTTTTGGGGATTTTTCAAAAAAAAACTTGATTTTTTAGTTTTAACCCAAAGATTTTTACCTTTTGCAATTTTAACCCTATAAAATTTGTTTTTTTCACATTAACTCAAAACTTTTCGTTATTTGCTATTTAACTTCACAACTTTTGTCAATTATACCTTTCGTCTTTGGTTTAACGTTTTTACGTTCCGTTACGTATAGTTCTAAATTTTTTGAGTTAATACGACGCAACGTACGAGTGTGGTTCAACTTTTTTATGTTTTGTTTCAAATTTTGCAAGTTAACATGGCGTAACGTACATGTGTGGTTCAACGTTTTTACCTCTCTGTTTTCATATTTGACAGGTTCGTCGCAACACGCAGATCCTAGGTCGAGTCAGTGTTGGTGGTCGATCACGGTTGTGTGACATTAGTACTATTTGACACCGTTCTACGGCCCGCCGCAACGCGGGGTGTGCTTTGGGGGTTTTCCAAAGAAAAAATGGTTATGCATATGGTTGTCGTAACCTTGACTTTAAGGGTTTTCCAAAAAAAATTGATTTTTTTTACTTTTCACCCAAAAGTATGTCATAAATTACATTTAACCCAAAACTATTTGTTTTTTTACTTTTAACACAAAACTTTTTATCTTTTGCAATCTATACTCACAACTTTTTTACTTTCAACTTTCATCCTTTATAGTTTTCATTTTCCGCAAATTTTCCGCTTTATGCTTGGTTCTAAATTTTGTGACTTAACACATCGCAACATGCGTCTTTGGTTTAACGTTTTTACGTTTCGTTCTAAATTTTGCGAGTTAACACGATGCAACGTGCGTGTATGGGTGAACGTTTTTACATCGTCTATTTTTTTCCTGTTTGACGGGTTTAACATAACGTATGGACCCTAGGTGGACTTAGTTATAACTAAAGAATCCCCGCCGCATTCCGGCGGGTCTCAATTCTAGTTTTACATAATTTAGCAAAATAACAAATCTCAATTCTCAAAGCAACAGTCAAAGCCCCAACTCTAACCACAAAACAAATTGTCAAAACACATTTCCACAACTCCCAACATCAAACTTTAGTCCATAACGGCAGATCACAGAAACCACAACATTTTCAATCAAATCACTAAAATCTAAATAAATCCAATCAGAAAAACCAAAACTTAATCAATCATATCACAAAAAAATTATAACTTATTTAACCTAATTTAGCTGAAAATGAATCCATAACATTACCATTGCACATAACATACTTCTAAAAGTCAAATCATTAATCCAGAACATCACATTTTCACATCAAAGAAACCAAAACATACCCCATTCAAAAATCTTAATTTCCAAATACACAAACAAAATCTCAAAACACATTACCATTGCAAATAACATAACTCTCAATAGGGATGGGCAAATGCTACCAGGTACTAGTATCGAAACATTTTTGATACCGACTTTTGACGTTTGTCGGTACCAGTATTTACCCTTAGATACCAGAACCGTACCAAATATATACAGGTACCCCGTACCAGTATCCATTTTTTGAGAGTTTCAGTACCGATTTATACCAAGCTCATGCCTAATTCTCAAAGTCAAAACTTTAATCCATAACATCAAATAACATAAACCAAAACATATCCATAATCAAAACCCTAAAGATTCCAAATCTCAAATAACATAATCAATGCAAATGATAATAAAATTCTCAAAGTTTTAAACTTTAATCCATAACAAAACTCAAAACATCTTAAACATAAAAACCCTAATTCAAAACCAAAAACAGTACCATTAAGCTATCAGTACCTCCTTCCACCACGTGCACCACCATAACCACCAGGAATCCCACCGGAAACCACCGGCGTATCCTCCTTGAGCACAATCCCCGGCATCTCACTCATCCCAAGCGAAGCCAACAACTCAATCGTCTCCTTATCAACCTCAATCCTATCCACTTTAATTGCGGATTCATCCGGAACAAAGTCCATGCGCCTCTCTCTCTCCTCCTCCTGCAGCTTCAACGAGATCCCTCTCACCGGACCTTTCTGGATCCGCTTCATCAGATGCGTTGAGAATCCAGCGATCTTGTTCCGGAGCCGTTTCGACGGAATGATTGCAACTTCTTCTAAGATCTTCTTGTTTGTGTGGAAATCGAGTGTCATTTTTGAGTAGTACCGTTCGATTACTTGACGAGAGGATTTCTTCACGGTTTTGGTGCGGACTCGACCCATGGTTTGCTGCTCCGGCGATGTGTAACTGCTCCTGCTCCTGCTCCTGCTCCGGCGATGGTTAGAGGATAATGTGTGTACCTAGGGTTTGTTTGTGGGTGGGGATGATTAGGGTTTGTTTGTTATAAGTGTGTTGAATGTGGGCTGAAAGTTGGATTTTGTTGGTTAGAAGTTAGACCCAGCCCATAACATTTACAAACCTGTTTGGCCCATTATGTCATATCTCATAAGTATGTGAAGTTTGAACCATCTATGATTCTTTAATAGTAGATAAAGGCAGTGGTGAGCTCGGTATCGGTATTGAAAGTATCGGTATTGAAAATACTAGTACCAAAATTCATCAAATATGGGTACCGGTACCGAAAATCTTCGTTACGGTACCTGTATTTGAAGGCAAAATTCGGTAAAATACAGGTACCGTACCGAAAACGCCAAAAAGTGGGTACCGATTCAGTATGGGAAATTCAATACCAGTACCTGGTACCAAATGCTCATCCTAAGATAAAGGTGTACAAAACGTCAAAACCAGTTGGGGCTTAAACCGGTTCACGTTGTAAATCAGTTAGTTTTCTTTTTTACTTGGGATCAAATCGGTTTGGCTCAAACCGGTTCAGGTTAGGGTTGAAAAACCTAAACCATTCATATCGATTTTGATTGAGTTTAAACAGGGTTGGAGCGTAACACCAGCTTTTTTTTTAATTGGGCCCATACCGGTTCTGGTTGGAACCAGCTCTCAACACAAAAATCTTGAACATATGCCAAACCGCTGGGTTGGGTTGGGTTGGGCCCGGGTTGAAAACCAATTCATTGGGCCCATACTGTTTTTTTTTTTTTTACAAATCGGTTTTGCACACCGATAAACGAGTCTTGAGTAACTTGGTGGGCTCTTAATCGAGGGCCAGTGTTATCAATGTTTGCATTAATATAGGTTCGTTTTTGTATAATAGGCTTCAACCCAAAATATATCACAACTAGTATTATATCTATCTGGTAGACGGACATTTCAATGTAATTATGACATGACTTTTTTTTTTTCTTTTCATTCGCACAAAAAAAAAAAAAAAAAAAAAAAAAAAAAAAAAAAAAAAACCCAAATCAAGTGATGTCTTAGCAAGTTTGTCACGATGAGTAGTTTTGGCTAAAATTTGGTTTTCATTTTATGAACCGCGAATGGATCTTATTCATATAACAACGGTGTCTAGCAAGAAGATAAAAACCCAACAAAAAATACACCACATAATCGAATACATCTCCCTACTTTTTACCCAAAGAAATGACTCACTTTTAATCTCTTCTAAGACCGTGAGGTATGGTGGGGCGGGGGTTTGAGGCATGGGTTGACACGTGGACTTCGAGGGGCACCGCTGATCAGTTGCATGTTGGGTTGGTATGGCGGGGCATGGCTAGCCCGCGTGGGTTGGCCACGCGTTATAATTTTTTTTTTCAATTATTATAAAAATATACACAAAATTAAAAAAACAGTCTAGCCACCTATAGCCTAGCCAACCCAGCCAATGAGAGCCGGCCACGGAAGACCGCTAGGCCTGGGCTGAAACCCCCGCCCAAGGGGCCACGCCGAAACCCAAGCCCACCCGGAGTGATGACTTAGGCGTTTGTACCCAACACACGCCCCAACCCCCGCCCAATACCCCCATAATCTAAAGTCTTCATTGAGCACACCTCCTGGTTGCTAAAAACATAATCATTCATTTTAAAGTTATAGTATATAGAGTCATATTCATAGTACTTGGTTTAAGTTATAGGATTGGTAGATTATATGGTACTTGGTTAGGTTATAGGATCGATAGTCGATAGATTATATGGTACTTGATTCAGTTGACACTACCGATACATTTCCTCAAATCATGAATCAAAATGGGTAACCCCTATGGGTGGGTTGTAAGTTCAATGTCTAGTTTTAAACCACTTGAGCCAAAATCAAGTGGGGTTGTTATTATTTAAAAATTAAAATTGTTATTATTTAAAAATTAAATCGTACCGAATTACATATTTAATTTGACTAAAAACCAAAATCGAATTGGGTTTTCACTTCCAAATCCAACTTTAATACAATTTTGTTTAGCCCAATCTAGTCCAATAACAAATAATGGTTATCCCTCTTCGTTGATTACTTCAAACGCTCCATCAGCAGTAAGCTTTTTAAATCTAACTGTTGATTTCAACTTTTCATGTTTAAGTGAAATGAATTTTGATAAAAACTAGCTTTGTTGAAATCTGACATCGATTTCGGATTGTAATAAGAGACTACGAAAACTCACATTTGTTCATTTCCTTGCTATAAATTTGCAACATCTTTATGTACAAAGGTTCAAAGAAATTGACATTACACTTTTAACCCAAAACTATTTGATTTTTTTAATCTTAACACGAAAATTTTCATATATTGCAATTTAACCTCGTAACTTTATTACTTTCAACTTTAGTCCCCTATACTTTTCATATTTCGCAATCTTTTTGTTTACATTTCGTTCTAAATTTTGCAAGTAACACGGCGCAATATGTGTGTGGTTCAATATTTGTACGTTTCGTTTTACGCCCGTACAAAATTTTACGAGTTAACACGACGCAACGTGCGTGTGTGGGTTAACGTTTTTGCGTAGTCTACTTTTTTCCCCTTTAAAAAAGGTTTGTCGCAAAGCGTGGGTCCTAAATCGACTTAGTTATTATTTTCTTTGTTTTTCGTTTCGGTCTAATTTATTTGCACACACCGCAACTTCAGTGTTGGTAGTCCCTAGAAATGGTGTGACATTAGTGCTATTTGGCACGTGTTTATGCCCCCACCGCAACGCGGGAGGCTTAATACTAGTTTTTATCTAATTTCAAATATTGTCAATGAAATTTGAGTCTGATTTCACCATGAATTTGATAAAATCATGCATTTCATTAAAAAGAACCAAAATGACATCATGATTGGAATAAATAAGGGTCCTAATGTTAATACATGGCAAAAACTTATTTGCACATGGTGTATACGGGCCGTATACAGTTATACGGCCCGTATATAATATAATAAAATAAAACTAACAAAGTCTGTGCCTTCAGACTTTGTCAGTTTTTTTCATTCCATACGGGCCGTATAACTGTATACGGCCCGTATACACCATGTGTAAAGAATTTGCCTGGTCGTATACAATGGATACGAAAAATGTATACGGGCCGTATAACTGTATACGGCCCGTATGAAAAGAAAATTAGATTTTACCCAAAGTATTTAATGGATTTAAGGTGTCAATCACACGAGACATTTTACAGTCGTTAGGTGGTCAAATCTTTCTAAAAGTAGAAAAAAATAAAACTTTAACAAGTAACAAAGATTGAAAAACAAAAAAACGTGTCGTATGACTGTAATAAAAAGGAAGGGTGAGGCATTTGATGAGAGTTGTAAGGAGAAGCGTTTTAATCACTTGTTTTCAACGGGGATGTAATGCAATGATTCTGCTAGTGGTCGGGCTTCCAATGCTTACACATGGTGATAAACAACGCTGATATGAACCCAAACCAACTGCTTTGTCTTGAGTCGTCGGGAAAACTTTTCCTCAGGGGAGGGTGAGTAGTATGAGTCTGAGTCCATTGTGGTTTGTGAATGTTTCGAATCATCATAGAAGACATGTCGGGTTCTGCTAGAAGAGTATAAGGATTTTGTTGGTTTGTTTCCAAGTAGGGTTTAGAATGTTTGAAGTATACTTGGTTCAATACCAACTCTTCTGAAAGACAATAATACAACGTTCATGTATCACAAGGAATGACCGATCTAAGGCAGAGAACCTGATTTAGATACACAAATTCATCACCGGTTTCTACAGCACAAGCACATACACAGTTTGTGTAGAGATCTTTACGTACAAATTTGCATTATCCTTACGGTTACAAATGAAGTATTAAAAGATGTTAGTTTCTTGACAATATGGTTTCTCGACAAATGAAGTATTATCTGTCCTTGCTGCCTCTTCGGTTGGTAAAAGACATAGGATGGTTTCTAATACAGGCTATTTTAGAGAAGCGTTGGGATTCAAGGGTTTATGAGTAAAAGATGGTAGTTTATTGACAGTATGGTTTCTCGACAAATGAAGTATTATCTGTCCTTGCTGCCTCTTCGGTTGGTAAAAGACATAGGATGGTTTCTAATACAGGCTCTTTGTCAGTTGTGGTTGATTTATAGCAGGAGGTTATGAAACGAATATATGTTGATGCGAATTCACAACATCCTTGCTTTATTCTCTTTAATCTATTAGAACGATCCTTGTTTTGTCACGTACATGCGTTTAATTCCCAACATCATCTGTTCATCATTGTTCTTGAAGATGAAGATGAAGATGAAGAAACGAGGGTTTATTCTCATTAATCTATTAGAACGATCCTTGACTTGAATTTGTGGATTTCGGTTGGATCAGAAAAACTTAACAAGAGAATCAACTAAAAAAATACAATTGATTACTCGGTCGAATAACCGGTCCGTTAAAGTTGAGCTTCCTGATGCAACTTTCACAGTGGTACCAATGTCCTACTACTACAATCCTTCCAACGCCTAATTCCGATACAACCCTCGATGTTGATGAGTGAAAGAGTTAACATTCAGATTCAGATTCAGGAAACAGATGTTTATGAGTGAAAGAGTTAACATTCTGATTCAGATTCAGGAAGCAGATGTTTATTAGTGTTTTGAGAAACTAACAAGGTAAACCTGAATTTTCAAAATTTTAGATACTTACTTGAATCGTTAGCAATGCTAGATGTCATTTTGGCTGAACCACAACCTATTACCATTTTTTACCAACAGTATACGGGTCGTATACTGTTTATACGGCCGTATACGACTGGTAAAAAATATTTTTACCGATCGTATACTATGTATACGATGATTGTATACGGGTCGTATATTATTATACGACCCGTATACTATTGGTAAAAACTGAAATAACTGAAAATAACTCGCCATTCTCTTGCATCTGTATACGTTGATTGTGGATTTAAGTTGCAAGAATTGTGTCTGTCGCATGGACTTAGACTCATACTACTAGCAGAACCCGACACGTCTTCTGTGATGATTCGAAACATTCACGAACCACAATGGACTCAGACTCATACTACTAGCAGCAGAACCCGACACGTCTTCTGTGATGATTCGAAACATTCCGAATCACTAGCAGAAGAACCCGACACGTCTTCTGTGATGATTCAAAACATTCACGAACCACAATGGACTCAGACTCATACTACTAGCAGAAGAACCCGACACGTCTTCTGTGATGATTCGAAACATTCCGAATCACTGCCATTTTTTCTCTTCCGGTTACCAGGCCTATCATCTCCGTCTATGTTTGGTTTCAGCTACTGGAGTGAAATATTTGTTGGAATTTGTGGATCAATTGAAATAACTGAATACAACCGGTCAAATCACACACTATATAAAGTGTAAAGTTATCGTGTGTTGTAGCTTGTAATAGATTAACTAGACTCCTCAAGTTGTCATTCATAACAACTAAGCGTCTGGAGAAGAGTATGTTGATATAGGAGAGTTTTTGATGCAATTTTACAAGCATTTTACAAGTTCATCACCGGTTTCTACAACACAAGTTCATCACCGGTTTCTACAGCACAAGTTCATCACCGGTTTCTACAGCACAAGTTCATCACCGGTTTCTACAACACAAGTTCATCACCGGTTTCTACAACACAAGTTCATCACCGGTTTCTACAGCACAAAATCCGTACCGGTGATTGTTTATCCATACTATTCTTCATAGCCATATTCCCACTCACAAGTTGTTGATACTGAGCTTCCTGATACATATCGTTCGTAAGAAACTTTTCGTGCACTGAACCTTCAGTTGTGTACTCTTCAATCTTCTTGAGTATTTTTCTAACTTTATGCTTGCATCCACCACAGTGAATATTAACTTTGAGTGAAAGAGTTTGGAAACCGGACGGTAAAAATGAAGTAACTGTTGGAATTTGTGGATTTCGGTTGGTTCAGAAACTTAACAAGAGAAGCAACTAAAAAAATACAATTGATTTCTCTTCATGTTATGGAGAATGTTCTAGAAATTGAAGGAAAAGATTTGTTGAAATCAAATTCAACAGAGATAACTTAATACAACCGGTCAAATCACACACTATATAAAGATTACAGAGGTTTTTACCATATGTATACGGGCCGTATACGGTTTATACGACCGTATACTCTCGGTAAAAAAAAATTTACCGATCATATACAATGTATACGAACGATGTATACGGGTCGTATATTGTTATACGGCCCGTATGCTATGGGTAAAAAATGGTAAAAATTGGTTTATTCTCTTTAATCTATTAGAACGATCCTTATTTTGAGAACTTGATTCTGATTTAAACAATGGAATTTGTGGATCAACAGAAATAACTGAAAATAACTCGCCATTCTCTTGCACTTGTGTCCGTCACATGATACAAGACGTGTCGGGTTCTGCTAGAAGAGTATAATGAAGTAAGATTCTACAGCACAAGCACATACACAATGAAGTAAGATTCTTCAAGTTTGCACATTTTGAGAAAATACCAATGTGTTTGTCAGCTTCGTCAACACACAAAGTGACAGAATGATGTGGAAAAACAAGGACCAGATGTCGATTGTTGAAAGTTTGAACTGATTATTTGTTATCAGGTGAGTTCCAAGCATTTTATCGTGTGTTGTAATTTTAATGAAGCAATGAAGATTGAATATGCACTAGGGTTTTTTCTCTTCCGGTTACCAGGCCTATCATTTCCGTCTACGTTTGGTTTCCTCAATGCAGAACCATCAGCCATTATCTGCCCTTTTTCCTTTGGTTTCTGGTTGATTTTGAGGGTGAGGGTTTTGCATTGATTCCTGCGCTCCAATCATCTGCTTCCTGAATTGAATCTGAATCTGAAAGTTAACTAGACCCCTCAAGTTGTCATTCGTAACAACTAAGCGTCTGGAGAAGAGTATGTTGATATAGGAGAGTTGAACCCAACATGTATTCTATGATGATTCGAAACATTCCGAATAACTAGCAGAACCCGATCCACTTACATTCAAATAACGCTGAGAATCTACAACGCTTATGGCCAGATTCTTTCCTTCAATCTTGGCAAAATCAATGTCTGCTTGTTTTATTATCACGAAAGTACTGAACAACCGAGATAGGCACAATAACAACAACAGCTTTCCATGATTTGGAGACTGATCGGTGATTTTACTGGAAGCCGTTTGATTATTTCCTCTTGGATCTCGAAAGGCACGTTGTCTGACATCTTGATTTTGATTACCAACTCACCATATCAATTTCTAGGTAGTTAACAACGCTAATTAGAAAAAAAACGTGATTCATATACACAACGGTCTATTTGCTTCGTCCACTAGAACTATTTGTGTATGCATTGTTTTGGTAGTTAACAACGCTAATTAGAAAAAAATCTGTAAAATTAATCATATCGATTGCTATAACAGGATGGATGTGACACACACAGATAGATAAGTTGTCACAGTTGTCAAGACTGTTTGTCGGGTTTCCAATGCTCACACAGGGTGATAAACAACGCTGATACGAACACATGTGTTTCGAAATAGGCTTTGTTCTTGGTTTAATGAAGTTACACGTAACATCTTCTTATATTCAGATTTAAACAATGTCCGCCTCAACTGAGATAACGGACATCCATCAAGCTCAAAAAGAAAACTTGTGTTTCCCATAGTCACAAAAGATTGCGGTTTGTATTTCGCATAGCCACCGTTTCCGTAGTAAAAAACGGTTGCGGTTTGTATTTCGCATAGCCACCGTTTCCGTAGTAAAAAACGGTTGGGCTTGCACATTCAATCTTCAATACTTCATTAAAATACCACTAGTAGAAGAACCCGACACGTCTTCATGTTACGGAGAATGTTCTAGAAATTGAAGGAAAAGGAAAAGATTTGTTGAAATCGAATTTGACAACTATGACAGCTTATTAAAAGTAGCAATCACCTCCAATCATTTCCTGGTCAAATCACACACTATAAAGTTTAAAGTTATCGTGTGTTGTAGTTTGGAAAGATGACCGAATAGAGATCTGAATAACAAACTGTGGAGAACTTGTTTGTGTCGGGTTCTTCTGGTAGTTACTTGATCAACGGACTGATCGGTAACGTTACTCTACTTGTGCTCCGATTTAAGCGGCGTGTTCCGATCAACGTTGTTTAAAGGTGATGAAGAGTTTAGAAATCCTAGAATGATGGTGTTTTTACGGGAAAAAACGTGATAATTGAAAAACATCAATCTATACGGCCCGTATACAGTTATACGGCCCGTATACATTTGGTAAACATCAAAAACCTCAGAAATAAATCCTTTGAGCCGTATCCTTTTTATAAATCGTATACACTTGTATACGGCTCGTATAACTATATACGGGCCGTATATAATAAAATCAAAAAAAACATTCTCTGCGCATTTTCCTATTCAAAAACATTCTATACAGGCCGTATATTTTGTATACGGCCCGTATACACTAGAGATGTGAAAATAAGATCTAGGGGTGTGGGAATAATGGGGGCCATAAATAATCTGTACTGTGTTAATCAATGGTCATATTTCTAACACAAATTTCATTGACAATATTCAGTTTTCTATTACCATTTCATCTCCAAATTGTATTGTTGTCTGTTTATGCACAAAGTGTCTGTTTATGCACAAAGTGGTTACAGTATATTTAAGATTTGAACATATAATTAGTATCTAAGGTTCTTTTAAGCAAACAGTATCACTTCTAGTAACAACATTATAATGTTGCAGGTTCTCCATGTGTAAGTTCCATTATGCCGCTTAGAAAATCTGCATGTCGTATAACAACTTTTCACCGTGGTTACACAAGACACATATTTCAATTTTTCTACCTTGGTAATCGCTACAACATATTACCAGAAAACTCATAGAACCAACCAATACCCTACTAATCGATAATATCAAATAAAGCACAAGCTTGCGTTGAGCGGATGACCTTTAAAAGGATAAAGGCAGAAAACAAATTGAAGGTGAACTCAAAAGCAAAACCTCCTCTAGAGGGACTCAAGCGTTACACTCAACCGTTCGTCCTCTACAAAGCTCAAGTTGGATCTCCCACTCTTTTACAGTTCAAGCTCGATTCTGGTCAACGAGCGACTCAAATCACTTAAAAGGTTGTAGTGGAACATCAAATAAGGCCAACTATCTCAACATGATCCAAACAAATACCCTAACAATCATCAATTTTCAAGAAACATATATAACCAATTGAGCAAACAATGTAGTACACATCAATCAAACACTTGTTCAAAGGATTTCATAACTTCAGAAATTTAACAATTTTCATTTAGAAAAAGAGAGATTCTTCTTCTTTCTTCACACCTAGGTCCTAACATCAACATAGCATCACAATACAATCCTACTAAATCATCCCTAAAAACACAATAAATTTGATATACCCTACATCACCATGGAAATGTGGATAAACAAACTAAGCTTTCTTCGGAGATTTGGTTGGTTTAGCCGGAGATTTGGGTTCCTTTGCAGCTTTGTCATGAGACTTCTTTGGCAAAAGAACCGGATTGATGTTTGGAAGAACACCCCCATGAGCGATTGTCACACCCGCAAGAAGCTTTCCAAGCTCATCATCATTTCTCACAGCCAACAACACGTGCCTAGGGTTGATTCTGTTCTTCTTGTTGTCTCTTGCAGCATTTCCAGCCAATTCCAAAACCTAAT
Organism: Helianthus annuus; assembly: GCF_002127325.2. Taxonomy (NCBI): domain Eukaryota; kingdom Viridiplantae; phylum Streptophyta; class Magnoliopsida; order Asterales; family Asteraceae; genus Helianthus; species Helianthus annuus. Next base: position 155,921,013 of record NC_035434.2, on the reverse strand, counting down.
CATCCCAATTCCAAAATCACAAAAAAAATAAATCACAAATTGCAAAGAAGCGACCGATCAATTACTAAATGCGTTTAATCATTATTTCAATTTCTAACCTAAATTTAGATTCACAACATCAAGGAGACTAAAATCCAGATATCAGAAACTACTCACAAACGATCAATTGCTAAACTCATTCAATCAACATCTCAATTGTTAGCCTAAATTTAGATTCGTAACATCCGATGTCACAACCTAATTCATCAATGGGACTAAATCTAAAATAAAACTCAGATCTTATAATCTAAATGCAGAAGGATCAATAACTACACTCATTCAATAATCATTCCAATCGTTAACCTAAATTAAATAACTGTAACATCAACGAGGCTAAAATTCAGTTATTACAAACAATTTGCAAAACATCAATTACAAAATTCATTCAATCATTATCAATTCGTAACCTAAATTCAGATTCGAAATATTAAAACCTAAATTACATTCGAAACATCAATAACAGTACAATTAAACGATGAATTACTACATTTCCTGAAGAAAAACAAACAGTATGTATGTAATTGATGAAATTATGAAGGAAATCAGATAGCAAATTACCTCAGCAGCAAGGTATTCAAGCACAGCAGCGAGATAAACCGGAGCACCAGTACCGACTCGTTTCGCGTAGCGTCCAACCTTGAGGTACCGGCCGATCCTACCAACAGGAAACTGCAAACCGGCTTTAACGGACCGTGTGACCGGTTTCTTCTTCGGACCGCCTGCTTTCCTTCCGGCAGCACCTTTCTTCAACTTTCCACCGGCCTCCATGACAACTTTTGTGGAGAAAATGGATTGAATGGTGGTTTTCCGGCGAGTGTTTGTTTGTAGAGAGAGAGATAGAGAGAGAGCGTGGAAATAGGGGAGGAGTGAGAGGTTTTTTTATACGGTTTTCTTTGGTTTGATGATGATCCTTGTGGTTTTCTGGTGTGGGGGTTGCTGGCCGTTGGATTGGGGTGATCGTGGGGATGCTTTGGTGATTCGTGTGAGTGGGAGTTGGCCAATTAGAGTGTGACATCTGGGAAGGTTGGTTCCTTTTTTAAATAATTTACATTTTTGTTTCTTAGGTTTTGTCAAGTTTTACAGGTTTGGTGGCTCTAAAAAAATTGTTTGGCTGTAGGTTAATTAGATATTTATTACTATTTTAATAATAACTAGATTTTTAGTGTCGCCGCGTTGCGGTGAACATCTTTTCTTGTTTAGTCTGTGTTTACATGCGTTTTGAACACTACGAGCGCGTTGCGCACAGAAATCGCTGACAAAAATTAAAAGAAAATATAGGAAAAAACAATTAAAGATAACTAAAAGAAAATCAACCAAAAAAGTTGTATGGTAATAATGTTGTTCGTATGAAACCTGTGGTCAGAGATGATCAGATGATACTGAGTACTGGTACCGAATTTTCCGAACCGAAAAATCTTAAGTACCAATGCGGTACGACTTTTGGTGTTCCTAGTAACGGTTCGCTACCGTTTTTTACCTTTATATATAAGTACCGTAATTGGTATTTTCGGTACCAGTACCGATTCGGTATTGGTTGGCACCGAGCTTATCCCTACCCCTGAAACTAAAAAAAGAAATCATTTAAAGTTGAAGAAAATTAAAAAAAAGTTGCACGATACCGTTGTTGTTCATACGACACCCGTGATCAGGGATAAGCAAATGGTACCGGGTAGTAGTACCGAATTTCCCGAACTAAAAGATTTTCAAAATCGATTCGATACCGACTTTTGGTGTTTTCTGTACCAGACTGGTGTCGGTTTTTACCTTTATGTACCGATAACCGTACTGGTATTTTCGATACTAGTACCGGTTGACAAAAGCTTATCTAATTTAAAAAGTAAAGAAGATAATAAAATTATTAGAAAAACATATATATTATTATAACCTTTACTGTTTAAAACATTGTATTATTAGGAGAACAAGAACTTATTTTTATCTGGAATACCAATCTCAAACTTAATCTTACTAGAGTTATTAAATCCGCGCGTTGCGCGGTGGGTGAGTATCAGTTCGTTTAATTACAGTACTGACACTCGTTATAGTAACCAATAGAGGAAAAAATCATGATATGACCAAAAATATACCAACACGGCGGGAATTTGATCGGTATCGGTTTGTTTTGTTACGTCACCTCACTCGTTACAACCCATAGAGAAAAAAAAATCTTGATATGATCAAAAAATACTGACACGTGAATTACATCGATAAAAAACAAACGCAAGTTACATAAGACTATGGGGTATGGGCCGGGGTTTGGGGCGTGGGTTGGGTACAAACGCCCAAGTCATCACCCCGGGTGGGTTTGGGTTTCGGCGTGGCCCCTTAGGCGGGGGTTTCAGCCCGGGCGTTGGGCATGCCTAGCGGTCCTCCGTGGCCAGCTCTCATTGGTTGGTTGGCTAGGTCATAGCGGCTATGTTTAAAATTTAAAAAATAACCGTTTTTAGGCATTTTTTTTTAATTTTATTAAAATTGGCCAACCCACGCAGGCTAGCCATGCCCCGCCATACCGACCCAACACGTCACTCACCACCGGGGGACTCGAAGTCCACGTGTCAACCCATGCCCCAAACCCCCGTCACACCATACCCCACAATATAAGATATATAAAAGAACCACATAACACATGTAAAAACCCACTAAATAACACAAATAAAAAATCTTTAAAATAATTTAGTAAATTTACTATTCATTCACTTCATCTTTTATTAGTATACAATACAATATACAATAATAATAATAATAATAATAATAATAATAATAATAATAATAATAATAATAATTCCAAATTTTGGTAGTAGTTTTTTTCTATTAAAAAAAATGAACAGATTAAAAACTGTGAGTAATCAGTCTTTATTTTATTTGCATTTTGGTATTTAAATGATGTGTTGTGGTTTTGGGTAAATCTTCATTTTAGGTTAGGCTTGTAAACGAACCAAACATTCAGTGAACCGTTTATGTATCGTTCGGCAAGAAACTCGTTTATGTTCGTTTATTTAGTAAACGAACGAACATGAACATTTTTTTCCGTTCATTTAAGTATTTAACTAAATGAACGAACATGAACAATGTCTCGTTCGTTCATTTACGTTCATGAACGATCGTTTATGTTCGTTCAGTTATGTTCGTTTGAATTCGATCGTTTATGGTCGTTTATGTTTGTTCGTTTATTTAATTGTTTAACTTTATATATTCTTAGACTATAATTTTAATGAATTTATTTACATTTGAAGTTGTTTTTTTATGATGGTTATGTTTGGATATTCACGTTTACTTTTAATTGGTGTTTCATCATTTGTGTTCGTTGATTTATGTTTAGTTATTTTCGTTTATGTTTGCTCATTTATGTTCGTTTAGGTTCGCTTAAGTGAGATTGCGTTTGTTTATGCTCGTTTATGTTCGTATGCTCGTTTATGTTCATGAACTGTTTGTTTACACTATTAATAAACGAACATAAACGAACACGATCATTTTTATTTTCTAAACGAATGAACACGAACAAGAAAATCCGTTCGTTAAAATGTTCATGTCCGATCGTTTGTTTGGTTAAACTTTAACGAACAAACATGAACATGCCTCGTTCGTGTTCGTTCGGTTCATTTACAAGCCTACTTTAGGTGGACCGCGAGCTTGGAACGAACACACTACCTGACCCCAAGCATTTCCGGACTAAAGTTTGTTTAAGGGTTAAAAACTTTTGTTTGTAAATCTTAGTTAAAGTTTGTTTCTTGTTTTAAACGCGTTCGGACTCGTTTTTAAATTTGTAAGGCTATAGGGTGTGGTCATGACCCTCATGACCACCATGACCCTCCACATAGGTACCACATCATCCATCTTTAATTCATTATTCAAAACCACTACCCTAAGGGTGTGGTCATGACCCAAACCACTAACCCCTTTATTTTTTTTAATTTGTTTTTGTCTTAAAATTATCAAATGGGAGGGTCGTGGTAATCGTGGTTTAATCCATGGGAACCACCATCAATCAAGGAGGGGGATGGTATACCATTTAATTAATGACCCTATGTGGAAATAATTTTCCAATTCATGACCCCCACACCCCATAGCCTAAGTAATGGTAGTTGGTTTACAATGACCGTGTATAAAATTTAGGTTCGTCAATTTGGTTTTAATTTTGAAGGTTTTGAGTATTGTATAAATCTAAAAGTTTTAATTGGGTCCAAGTTTCGACGTTTAGACCACCTGTAGTGGGCCATGGTTTTTAAAAAAATTGAAAAAAAAAAACGCCTCAAAACGCCCCTCCCCTCACTACACCGGGCGTTGTCCGGCGTTTTTTTGGAAAAATTTGTTGTCCGGCGTTTTATTTAAAATGCTTAATTTGGTTTGTATGATGGTTGACTGGCCAATCATTTTTGAGCTAGTGTCTGACAACTTTTGAAAATGGTACCCACATGGTCACTTTTGGCAAATCACTTTTGAGCTAACCACATGGTCACTTTTGACAACTTTATTTAAAACTTTTTTTTTGCATTAAAAATAATATGGGCATTATTGGAATAATGCCCAACTATACCATTTTTGCAATAATGCCCCATGCTGACTGCGATGACACGTGTTGAATAATACCCCATGGTGGGAGCATTATTTTGTTCCACCACTACACATGGTCTTATAAATACGTGTTTTAGATCTTATAAGTGATGGATGTCTCACCATAGAAGGAGTCTTGTGATTCATTAATATGTAATATTTTCTAGACTATGAGATATTCATATCTCATTTCATGATCCATATATCAGAAAATAGTATCTATATCAAAGTACTTATTATATAATTAATATACATGGTATAATTTAATTACAATTCATTTACCATAACTTCATACCTTATAATTATTTTTAAAAACACTTACAATTTTATGATCGTTGTTTTTTATTTTTTTGGTGTTAATTTTTTTAAGTCATATAATAAGATGGATTCTAGTATCTAAAGAAAGAAGTGAAAACTTATAAAATTATTTTGAATAGCTGAAAATATAACTGTTCTTTTGTTTTACTATTTATCTAATAAGTCATTTCATCAATAAGGATTATATACAAGTTTATAATTTACATTTTTTTCGTCATTCAACCTCGTGTAATACACGGGTTTGTAAGCTAGTAAATTATCAATAAAAGATAAATGAATACTTAAAAATAATAAGTTAATACTCATCATTGGTCTCGGGTTGGTTTGGTATGATACCGACACGGTATTCATTTTCGACAAAACTTATATCGTAATGTTGAAATAAAAAAACTTAGTTGTGGAGTTAGATTTCTTTGAAAAAATTAATGTACACAAGTAATCAAATCAAATATAAAATATATTATTTAAAAAAAAGTAAAACAAACACGTGAAAAAGCTAAAATCACTATTAATGGGCTATATCAACTCAATTTAATATACATGAAAATCGAAAATTCTTAACTTTGAACATATTTCATGATTTTAGTCATCATTATTAAATTGGGGTTTATTCTTTTATCTTTAACATGACACGTATGAAAATGCAAGAATTTAGACAATCACGTGTGTTCAGATTGTATAGGATTTTTTGGTTGACTACTATTGATTACTTGTCACACTACGATATAATATTAACATATCATTTACAAGTTACTTGTGTTTTAAAACTAGTTTGAAAATAAATCTCTTTACAATCTGCCCAAACTAATTAGGCTTGAGGCTTGAGCCAACCTGACTCGTACAATTTCAACTTGAATTCGAGCAAACACGAAAAACTCACAAACAGTGAGCCACCCTAGACGAGCAACGTGAATGGTTCTCTGATATATAATTAAGATACCGATTCGAAAAAACTCACAAAAAGTAACTTGAGTTCGAAACGGTTGATTTTCTAATTCCTTCTTTTATGGTTGCTACCAATTTGAAAATGGTTCTCTTAATTAAATACGTTGAGCCACAAGCCAGCTTGATTTGTAACAAGCCGAGTTCAAGATCTTATTTCAACTCAGCGGAGAGAGATCAAACCAAGCTGAGTTGGCTCATATAATTTCGAGCTAACATGAATCGGTTTACTAACATCCCTTCTGCCTCTCGAACCACGAAATCAATAAAGAAGACAAGAAATAGTACTATAAAAGTTTCAAAGTGCACAAAACTTCTTTCGATCTACAGTGGCAATGTCAGACGGAAAAAAAAAAGAATATATGTATCAATAGAGTTCGTTTTCTTCAAACTTGTGTGTGTTTTCGTCATCATCATATAGCAATGATAAGCTTACACTGCACATGAATATGTGCAGCCTAGACCAAAATATAGAATTTGCAAAAAATTATATGAAAGCATCTTCACTTATATATGGAATTATGGACCAAACATCCTCCTCTTTATCTCCTCAAGCTCTCCACAATGTAATCCGCATACAGGTCCCTTCAAGTTACACAACATAGTCAAACTCATAAACTGTTTAGAAAATTAGTTGAAAAAATAATAAATTTTCACTAGATAAATATTTTTACATAAGATATATAAATTAATAATGTGTAGGTTTGCTTTGTCGACAATTGGAGCTTCGCAACGAGCTAAGACGTGTCCAAAATGAAGCTAAGGTGGTTAGCGATTACTAATAGATTAAAAAGAAGCAAATTTTTATAATCGAACAGGTTAAGAACCGGCCGCCTTACCGGTTCACTGGTCAAACCGGTTTCAAAAACCTATGACATCACAATAATTTAAAAACTAAAAATATATACAACTAATTTACCAAGACTTTGGATTTAGTCCCTAGTTTTTCAAAAGTACACGAATGGTCCATGTGGTTTGCATTTTGTAACACATTTAGTCCCCAGTTTTTTCCAAAAGTACATAGATAGTCCTTGTGATTCGCACTTCATAATACATTTAGTCCTAACTTGGACCTGCTAAAACCTTTAGATTTGTTGGCTAGGGACTAAATGTGTTAACAAATGCAAACCATAGGGACCATCCGTGTACTTTTGAAAAGCTAGGGACCAAATCCAAAATTTGGTAAGTCACAGGGACCATCCGTATCCGTGTAGTTTACCCTAAAACAGAAGATAGAACTACTTTATCTTTTGGTGTGGACTTGCTTAACATACATGAAGTCTTTAATAAACATACTATGAAGCCTAAAAAATAGAAAATTGATATCCAGTCTGACCACACGTCCAATTCACCGGTTCAAGTGGAGAAAATTCAAATAGACTCAACCAAAGCGGTCCGGTCCCGAGAATATTGTAAAAAGGTGATTGCAAATTGGAATTTGCCAAAAAAGCGGTGATAATTTGGCACCTGTTTTAGGACATCCATTTAAGAAAGTGTTTGTTTTTATTTTGGGATAACCGAACTATTTGTTTTAACTATTTATGTTCTCATTTTATGAATCCTATTTATATAGCATGAGAAGAAGAATCATAGTGAGTGAATAATGTAGAAAAAATAACGGTATATATGGAGCAAATAAAGTATTTTGAGACTGTACTTACATGGAATGTTTGACCACCTCAATAGCTTCAGCAGCTGGCAAGAATTCATTGACAGCAACTTCCTTGTTCTCATTCTTCTTGTCTAATTAGTCGTCAACATAAACAAGATTTTAGTCCATTAACAGTGTCATCAATCAAAAGGTATACAAATTCAATAGACTGGCAAGAGCAGCGGGAAAAACAGATTCATTTTTAAACGGGTCATATTTAGTACATGTGAGAATTTAAAAGCTGAGTTTTAAAAGATTACAGTCTTCAAAGAAGCGGCGGATCTCCGCCAAGCGATGTGGCGGGAGCTCCTTGATGTCATTGTAGTGTCTATACTCAGGATCATCAGCACATACTGCAATTATCTTATCATCTTTTTCTCCCTGATTTATCAACCATGTCAGTAATCGTATAATGAATTTAACGGTGAACAAACAAAGAGGGTGATTTCATATTTTCATGTATAGCCCTGAAAACTAGCATAATATCATATTTACCCAATCAAAAAACTAGTATAAAATGTACCCATTTATAAAAACTATTAATCAGTGTTTGCCCATTTCATTAATACAAACGAGGAGTTTTACCCCGCGTGTTGCAGCGGTATCAATACAATACAATACTGGCACTCGGTGTAGTCGTCAAAGAAGGAAGAAAGTAACTTTATTGAAGTTTGAGGGCTGCATAAGAACTTTATTGAAGTTCAAGGGGTGTAAATGACAATGTAAACTAAAAGACAAAAAGTTTTGTAAAAAAGATTGCCGCCAAGTGGCAGCGCGTGATTGGTCAACCTTATGAATAGTGTCATTTTGAGAGTGTGGCCACCTTTGCCGATTAGTATAATTTAATTTAATTTAATAATTCTAATATCATATCCTAATGCATGTTTTAAGGGAAGTGTATACAGTATACATGTCATAAATTTATAAATGAGTAATACTTGATATTATGAATTTTTGTTGGGTAAATATGAGTTAAATCAGAGAATTGCATTGTATTAGAAGTTGTGATTAGGGTGTGATTTGTATAACTTGATACCTGATCAATCATGGGCATGACACCAATTGCTTTTGCACGAAGAAAACAACCAGGCAGGATTGGTTCCTATAATGCAAGTGTTTTCAAAACACCACAAGAAGTCAACAATATTTCCATTTAATATATATATATAAGAATTTTACAAGTTTCAAACCGTTAGTGATAAGTGAATTACTAAAAAGTGGCATACCTGCATGATAACCAAGACATCAAGTGGATCATTGTCCTCACAAAGAGTACGAGGTACAAAGCCATAGTTGTGGGGGTACACGACAGATGAATATAAGACACGATCCACCTGATAACAGTACATATAGGTTAATACTTCAGGCAATAGAATCTTAGCTCATTACACCAAATATCATCCTCATAGATTACCTTAATCAGTCCTGTTTTTTTGTCAAGCTCGTATTTTACCTTGCTTCCCTTGCTAATTTCAATCACCTGCAAAAAAACAACCAGATTTTATGATAAATCCTTTGTATGAACATACACACACAAAATCCTATTTGCAAGTCTGGTGATTTCGGTAAATTTGACTTTGGTTTATACTGATTCCACATGCTTACACAGTTGAATATTTTTGGTGCTCCCGGTCCTGCATTGGTCAAATACAAAAGTCAGACGTTTGAATGTTATTTAACTACTACACAGAATGTTTTTAGTTTAGAGTAAAGTACACGGATGGTCCCTGTGGTTTACCAAAATTTTGGATTTGGTCCCTAGATTTCCAAAAGTATACGGATGGTCCCTATGGTTTGCACATTATAACGCATTTAGCCCCCAAGCAACAAATCTAAAGGTTTTAGCATGTCCAACTTAGGGACTAAATGCGTTACAAGGTGCAAACCACAGGGACCTTCCATGTACTTTTGGAAAAAGATGGGGTCTAAATGCGTTACAAAATGCAAACACAGGGACCATCAGTGTACTTTTGAAAAGCTAGGGATCAAATCCAAAAGTTTGGTAAATCACAGGGACCGTCCATGTACTTTACTCTTTAGTTTAAGAATTAAAAACAAGAATTATTGACAAAAAAAATATGAAATACCTATTTCAAGATCATGCCAAGGATGAGAAGCAGCTGACCTTCTCCTTATGGATGAAAGTATTCTTTCGTTAAGAGGAGGATGTGAATGATGATGGGAGTTGGCAGGTTTATTCGGTGTCTCATTTGATGGTGATGGTGTCACAATTGGCGGTGTCACTGTTGGTGGTGTCACAATTGGTGGTGTCTCAAGTGGTAGTGTCTCAGTCTCAAGTGGTAGTGTCTCAGTCTCAACTGGTGGTGTCATTGTTGCGACCTGCATATGTAACCATACTTGAATTTAATAGAGAAACAAAATGCTTATAACCATGTTAAATGTCAGAATGATAAAATAATAAACTAACACCTAAAAAAGAAGATTAATACACAATGTATACAAAGCCAAGAAAACAGTCATTTGGTGCCATTAATTATTCTTGTAGATCAAGTTGCACATGCACCACATAATACATATACACAAATTACAAAATAGTATATACACAAACTGTTTCTGTAAAACATTCATAATGACAGTGACCTGATATTTCCAGAACTGTTTGGAATTATGAAATTACTCATAAGTGTGTTTGATACATTCTTGAATTAAATGAACATAATCATAGGTCTTGAACCACCACATCTTTCACCATTTTCATAATCTGTTTAATAACTAGTAAAAATTCCTAAAAAGTTCCAGATCTCATGAATCTATCAATAAAAACTAGAAAATATAAAACCTAAAAGGCTAAAACAATACTAAAAGTCTAAAACAAACGAATTATCTACCAAAATTTAAAAACTCAACGCATCAAGCACGAACAATCCATGAAGCATACGCCTCTGTGTATTCTCACAGGTATATAGCCTCGAAAGCCACTTAATGAAAGGCAACAAAGTGAAACTTATGTTACATTTTGCAAAAATCAGTCAAGAGCGTGTTTCTTCTGCAATACTCGGCTAATCGAGAGCTATGGTGATGTAAAATCTCTCTCTCTCTCTTCTCTCTCTCTCTCTCTCTCTCACACACATACACACAAATAAACTACATAAACACTAACATTTCAAATCATAACCCGAGCAAATCAGAACCAGAAAAAAACAATTCAAAGCGTATAATACGAATTACGAAGTAACGTGTAAGTAAAAAACAAACAACAGCAACAATATGTGAGTTAGAGAATCACAAACCTGAATTAATCTGTAAACAATATGTGTAGAGATCGATAGCTATAGTGATGTAACTCTCTCTCTCTCTCTCTCTCACACACACACACACAACAAACTATAGAAACACTAACATTTCATATCATAAACACTTCAAAATTCATCAGAACCAGAACAAAACAATTCAAATAAACTACACGAGCAAAATTCACTAACATTTCACACACACACACAGATAAACTACAGAAACACTAACATTTCACATCATAAACCGAGCAAAATTCATCAGAACCAGAACAAAACAATTCAAACCGTATAGTACGAATTACGAAGTAATGTGTATGTAGAAATCAAACAAAAGCAACAAATCTACAAATTCGAACTTCAAATACACTACGCGAGTAAGAGAATCACAAACCTGAACTGATCTGTAAACTTGATGCAGAGAAATCAAACTACAAATCCTGATATTTAACCACAACGAAATCAGAAAGCGTAAGTTCCAAGCAAAACACGTAGATACACACACACATATATCTAATTTAGAGAGAGAAACACACATACCTGTTAGAGAGAGAAAGTAGTGGACACAAAGCGGAAGCTTCACGCAGTTGTCGTTCCCGCTACCTTCAGCTTTCACCGTTTAAAGCAAACAGAATGAAAGTTTATGCGTTACGAATACCGGACCTTTTTCTTTGTTTAATTACCAGGTGATTGTACAAGTTTTGATGAGTGATGTACAAGTGATTATGCGTTGGTGGTGTGGATTTAGTTGTTTGTAGTGTGGACAAAAGGTTTTCCGGTTTAAAAGGACAACATGCCATATGGAATTATGGAATCAAAAAAGATATTTTGTTTTAGGAGATGAGAATGTCATACGTGTAACGTGTGTAAGTTACGCTGGACTTCGGTGGTGGGCCTGCTGTGGGCCACCTTTACTACCGGCCTTTAAAATACGGTGACAATTTGACAAACTTGTTTGACGTTTGGTGTAATAAAATATTAAGGAATATATAGGCCATGTTTGTTTAGTTAAGTATTTTAAAACTAACTTATTGATTTATTGAATTTTTGAAAAAATTAGTATGGAGTGACTTATTTATTTATTGACTTTTTCTTCTTACATACATCCTCATTATCAAATATCATTTTGAAGCTTATAACTTTTCAAAATACTAAGGTCAAAGGGGTGTGGTATACTGTCCCTTGTTACATCATCGTCGTTAGCGCCCTATGGTGCCCCACACCCATCCCATGCCCGCCATAAAGGGGGCGCTATCCACAGGGCCGACCAACCCGGGTCGTCGCTCTTATAAGCTTTTATATTTATATAAAAATATATATTTATTATATGCATCCATTTATTATCCAAAAATTGTTGGCGGGGAGTGGAAAAGGTCATTTTAAAATAAAGTAGTGGTCTCAAGTTCAAGTTTTAACTCCATCTCTGTTGTTTTAATTTTTGAATTCATTTCCCCTTAACCACAATTTTTTGCCCAATTCTTTTTGTCTCTTGAGGTCTGATTTTTTTTGAGAGTTCTCGGGGACGGCTCCATCATTGCAGTAACGATCGTTAAAGAGAAAAGTGTCACACCCTTTCTAAGGCGGAAGCACGAGGTGTGATCCTGAAAGGTTCTCATTGCATATGAATGGTAAACATTCTACATGATTAAAAATATACTCCACTTGCCATTCATAGTTTAACATCCCAAAATAAAGGTTAAGTTAAAAGTTTACATCACAAATAAGATAAGTGTTTGAAAAGTCTACAACACCATTTCAAAAACAAATATCAAGATTTTGTTCATTATATCTCCAGAAAGAGGTGAGATATAACAAACAAATACTACAAAAGAGGCAACAGAGCATCGACACAAAATGACTTGATACATAAACAACATTCTTGAGCAAGAGATCGCGCGCACATCCACTTAGTTCCCTGAAATACATGTAAGTTTTGAAAATCGTCAACAAAAGTTGGTGTGAATTCATGTAGTTTTCGTATAGAATGTTTGTATACTTGTATGAAAACATGGTATGTAATTTGTAAAACGTATCTGTAAACTGAGTTCTGTAAATGTAAGGAATACAAGATCGCAAATGTTTCGCGAGGACATTAACATATGTCACGACATAGGAAGCATCCAAACCATAGGCATTTTTCTGTCGATTTACGACTCGAGACACAAAAGCACTCTAGGTAGAACATGGCTCGGAGTGTGGCTGCCTGAAACCCATTAGATCTAACCTTTTGTTCCGCGGTCTAGGTATATAGTTAATTAATGGTGCTTATGTCACCCTATTCGTCACATGATCTATGTGTCATTCATTAGTTTTGTGTTCTACATACCATAGCACATGTATTTTCCCCAAGATTAGAAAACAAGTAAATATTTAAAAGTGGGGACATGAACTCATAGTTTTGCGTATCTTGCATTGTAAACTTCACCGGGTTTGTCTCGTAAGCGTCGTGACCTATACGTGTTCTATGTACGTTAGTCACTAGACCTGTAACACACGGAGTACAAGTCACCATCTTAGGTCTATGTATTTGTTCTGTGTATGTTCATCATATGTGAGGGTCGTGCCCTTGTTTGTCGGGTTTCGCTCGTTTGTCGTGTTCTTATATTTTGAATTTGTATTGTCCTTTCGTAAATATATATTTTATTTACCAAAAATATATATTTGTTTATGTGATCGGTGAAGATCAATAAGTGTTAAAAATAAACTAGAGTTTTAACTTATTCAAAATATGTTACTTATATTATTTTTCGAAAATAAATATAAGTATTTTGTTAAATAATATTTCCAATATTATTTTTGTGCAAGTATACTTAGGAAAGTATTCTTGTATTTTTATGTAAATACTTGTGTATTTTACATTATTTGCCAAAAATCAATACATTGATTTTTAATACTTTCCGGAATTATATTTCTTAAAAATAATATATTTTTAAGACTTGTGTGAAATATATATATTTTGTTATCTTGTAATATATATATATATATATATATATTCTTGTTAATTTCCAATTTTTGTATCATTCTCATTACTTGGTAGAAGATATATATACAGGGAGCCGCTAAAATGAAAACCACCTCCAGTTGTAAGAACCATGAGAACCAATCTTCACCAATCAGATGTTGCCAACAAAAAGGGTATATCGGTCATTTACCCCGAATGTCTTATCCTATCTCTCTCCTCTGTCTTTCTTTTAATTTTCCTGTCTCCTCTCTCTTTCCTTTAAATAAGTTGCAGACTTTAGGGATCTCTCATTCATCATCTCTCTCTCTCTCTCTCTTGCAGACTTTATCTTTCCAACCCCAAAACCCATCTTCCTTTAAATTAGTTGCAGACTCTAAATATGTTCAACCGAAGTCGATGATGACGACGACTGAACCCACTATTAAATCACAACACAACACCCTGACCCCCAGTTCATCTCTCACCCTCACTTTCCAGCGGAGCCGGCGACTGCCGGCATTCCGATGACTCTCTGGCACCCCCTTTTCAAGCCAGAAAACCTTCACGCACACCCACACCCCCTCGTTCTGACAACCCTCGTTCCCTCTCTCAAAACCTGACCGGAGAACAGAAACGGAAGCTCCGTGAGATCACCACCGCCGCCATCATCGCCGCTCCGATTGGGGGGTAGTGAGCTCCGATTTGATGTTTGTGGTTGTTGGTTTCCCGATCTATGGTTGTTGGTGTCCCGATCTATGATGTTGGTGCCCCGATCTATGATGTTGTGGTTGTTGGTGTCCCGATCTATGATGTTACGGTGGTGGTTTGGTCGGCGGCGGTGGTTCTAACAGCGGGTTAGTGGTGGCGGTTCGACAGTGGGTGGTGGCGGTTCGACGGCTGGGTGGTGGTGGGTCGACGACAGGTGGGGGGTGTGTGATCTAGCATCCATTTTTATGGTTTTTAGTTGATTTTTCTGATGATTCTTGGTTCGATGGCATTTTTGGTATGATCTGTGTTTGAATGATGTTCTTTTTGGGTTTGTTGTTTCTGCCATTTTTGTTGTTACTGCCATTTTTGTTAGATAAAAAAAACGGACGATGTTCTTGATTTTTCTGATGATTCTATGTGGGTGTTAGATCTGTGTTTGAATGATGTTCTTTTTGGGTTTGTTGTTACTGCCATTTTTGTTGCTACTGCCATTTTTGGGTTTGTTTAAATCGGTTGAATCTGGTGCCTTTTTGAATCGGCAGTGATGATAAAAAAAACGGACAATGGCGCGGCAAGGACGGCGGAGGGTAGGTTTTTTAAACCTGCAACCCCTCTTTTGCATCCTTTTGATTATCCGTTAATCTGAGCCAAACCCTTTTTTTTTCGAGATACACTTTTGTTTTTTTGGTGTTGTTGGTTTTTTATATTCTTTTCCCCCGTCTATGACGATAAAAATATATCCGAGACACCTACCGACTTTGCGATTTATGGGTGCGTTCGTCTTTGCGTAAACAAGTTTTCGTGTAAAAAAGTTTTTGTGGAAAAAAAGTTCAACCGTAAACTTTTACGTAAAACGTAAAAAGTTTACCGTAAAACTTAAAAAAGTAAAACGTAAAAAGTTTAACGTAAAACTTAAAACGTAAAAAGTTTTACATAAAACATAAAATTTAAAAACATAAAAAGTAAAAAAAAACGTTGACGTAAAAAACCGGTGCGTAAAACGTAAAAAAACCGGTGCGTAAAACGTAAAAAAACCGGCGTGTAAAACGTAAAAAAACCGGTGCGTAAAACGTAAAAAAACCGGCGCGTAAAACGTAAAAAAACGTTGACGTAAAAAACCGATGCGTAAAACGTAAAAAAACCGGCGTGTAAAACGTAAAAACCGGTGCGTAAAACGTAAAAAAACCGGCGCGTAAAACGTAAAAAAACGTTGACGTAAAAAACCGGTGCGTAAAACGCAAAAAACCGGCGTGTAAAACGTAAATAACGTTAACGTAAAAAACCGGCGCGTAAAACTTAAAAAAACGTTAACTTAAAAAACCGGTGCGTAAAACGCAAAAAACGTTGACGTAAAACGCAAAAAACCGGCGCGTAAAACGTATATAACGTTAACGTAAAAAACCGGGACGTAAAACGCAAAAAACCGGCACGTAAAACGTAAATAACGTTAACGTAAAAAACCGGCGCGTAAAACGTAAATAACGTTAACGTAAAAAACCGGGGCGTAAAACGCAAAAACGGCGCGTTGAAAAAACGACGCGTGAAAAAGCCGGGCGAAAAAAACGGCGCGTCAAAAAACGAGGCGTGAAAAGGCCGGGCGTAAAAATCTTAAAAATTAAAAAAATTATAATAAAAACTTGATTTCAAAAAATTGATTTACAAAAAAAAATATGTTTATAAATAAAAAATTATTAAGTCAAAAAACTAATTAATGAATAAGACAAAAAAGGTAATTTAAAATTAATATATATAAAAAGACAAAATAGAGTGATTTTACTTAAATACGCTTTTGGATTATAATATTAAAGACATAATAAGACAAAAAGCTTTTAATATTAATATTATCTACTTTTAATCACATCCATCCATCTAGTTGATCTAAGGGCCAGAAAGTGGTTCCAATGGTTCTTACAACTAGAGGTGGTTTTCATTTTAGCGATCACCATATATATATATATATATATATATATATATATATATAGGAAGCCGCTAAAATGAAAACCATTCCCAGTTGTAAGAACCGTGAGAACCACTCTCAACCAATTAGATTATGCCACCATAAATGGTAGTTTAGTCATTTACCCCAAATGTCATATCTGTCTATCTCTCTTCATTTAAAGCCACAGACCTTTTTAAAACATCTCTCATATTTCTCTCTCTTAATTTATAAAGCTTCTATCTAAAAGTCATATCTGATGAAGAAGAACTTTGTTTCACTTCTCTCATCTTTACAAAATCCTCACTTCCCAGTTATGAAGAATAATCAAATCTTCATCATATTCATCTGATTACAGGTGACCCCTCCATCTCCGGCTACCCACTCATTCTCTGGCGACCCACTCCATCTCCGGCGACCCTCCTTCTCCGGAACATCTCCGGCCCCCTTCCTCTCCGCCGTCTCCGCCACCCCACAGCTACCCCTCCTTGCTAGTCGTTGACGGTAAGCTTTTCTTGAAGCAATCGGCGTCATAAGAGTTGATGAACAAAACCCCTTTGCTGATTTCTGTTAAGATTCATTGTGTTAAACAAATCTGAGGGTTATGGGAACTAGGGTTTTGGGTTGGATCATTTTATGAAGAAGATAACCATCACAATATTCATGTAAAAGATAAACAAAGCAAATTTCATGACAAAAATTAAATGAACTACAATTTGTTTTGTTCGATATGTTTTTGTCTGTGTAAAAACCTGGGAGATCTCGTGTTCGATGATGCTGGTGGTAGTGTTCGGTAGAGGTGGGCGACGGGTGTTGGTGGTGGTGGCGGTGGCGTTGGGGTTGGTAGCGGTGGGGGTTTTTTAGGTGGTGTGGGGCAGAGGTGGGTGACCGTGGGAGATTCTGTGATGTAAGGTGGCAGGTGGGGGTCCAAAGGTTCGATTTTATTTCTGTTAGATTGATTACCTTTCTTCGGTAGTCGGTGCTGGTGCAGGTGGCTGGTGGAGTGGTGGGGGTCCAAAGGTTCGATTTTATTTCTGTTGGATTGATTACCTATACAACTTGTTTGTTTGATTATGTTTGCTGGGTTTTTTTATTTGATTTGTGTATTTCTATATGAAATGGGTGTTGGATGTTTTTATTAGAGATGCTTGACGGGTCTGTAGTGCCGATGGTGCCCGGTGGAGCCCCGTGGTGCCCGCTGGTGCCGGGGGTGCCCCGTTGTGCCGATCGATACTTTTTTTCCTACAATTGGAGCTGTGTTGAATATGTTTTGAATGATGTTCTTGTTCCTTTTGAATGTTTCAATCGGTTGAATATGGTGTCTTATTGAATCGGCTGTGATGATGCAAACAAAAAAATGACGATGGCGCGGCAAGGATGGCGGAGGGTAGGGTTTTGAACCTGCAACCCCACTTTGCAGCCTCTGATTATCGGAAAATCTGAGCCAAAACTTCGTTTTTTTCGAGAAATCCACTCGTTCTTTTGATTTTTGTTTGTTTGGGTTTTTATTTTTTTGAGGCGTCGATGATGATAGCAATCTATCTGAGACACCTACCGAGTAGCGATTTGTTGGGTGCGTTCGTTTTGTGTAAAAAACTTTTTTAACGTAAACCGTAAAAAAAAGTTTTTGTAAAATTTCTGGGTGCGTTCGTTTTTGCGTAAGAAAGTTTTTGTAAAAAAAAGTTAAACCGTAAATTTTTTAACGTAAGCCGTTAATTTTTTAACGTAAAACGTAAAACATAAAAAGTTTTACGTAAAACGTAAAAAGTTTTGCGATTTTCTGGGATCGTTGGTTTTTACGTAAAAAAGTTTTTGTAAAATTTCTGGGTGCGTTCGTTTTTGCGTAAGAAAGTTTTTGTAAAAAAAAAAAGTTAAACCGTAAATTTTTTAAAGTAAGCCGTTAATTTTTTAACGTAAAACGTAAAACATAAAAAGTTTTACGTAAAACGTAAAAAGTTTTGCGATTTTCTGGGTGCGTTGGTTTTTACGTAAAAAAGTTTTTGTAAAAAAAAAAAGGTTAAACCGTAAACTTTTAACGTAAACCGTAAACTTTTTAACGTAAAAAGTTTCACGTAAAACGTAAAACGTAAAAAGTTTTTCGTAAAACGTAAAAAGTTTTACGTAAAACGTTAAACGTAAAAAGTTTAACGTAAAACGTAAAAATTTTAACGTAAAACGTAATACGTAAAAAGTTTTACGTAAAACGTAAAACGTAAAACGTAAAATGTAAGAATTGTAACGTAAAACGTAAAAAGTTTAACGTAAAACTTAAAACGTAAAAAGTTTACAAAAAGGGCGCGTTAAAAAAAGTGAAAAAAAACGGCGCGTTAAAACGGCGTCTAAAAAGCGTGTAAAAAATCGGCGCGTTTAAAAAAACGACGCTTGAAAAAACGGCGCGTAAAAACGCGTAAAAAACGGCGCGTTAAAAAACTTCGGAAAAACGGCGCGTAAAAAACGTGTAAAAACGGCGCGTTAAAAAAACGCCGATTGAGGAAAACGACGCCTTAAAAGAACGGCGCTTTAAAAAACGGCGTGTAAAAACGGCGCGTAAAAAACGGCGCGTTAAAAAACGGCGTTAAAAACGGCGCGTCAAAAAAAACGTAAAACGTAAAAAGTTTTAACGTAAAACTTAAATTGTAAAAAGTATAAAAATCTTTTAAAAAAATCTGAATTTAAAAATGTTTTTAATAAAGAAATTATGTTTAAAAAATAAAAGTAATAAAAAGTAATTAATGAATAGGACAAAAAGGCAATTAAATATAACATATATAAAAAGACAAAAAAAGTAATTTTACTTAAATACCTTTTTCAATTAAAATATTAAAGACATAATAAGACAAAAAATACTTAATATTATTTTTAAATACTTTTAATCTCATCCATCCATCATCTTGATCTAATGGCTAGAAAGTGGTTCGCGCAGTTCTTACAACTGGAGGTGGTTTTCATTTTAGCGGTCCCCTATATATATATATATATATATAGGAATAATGGATTTTAATACTCCAAACTTTTAGTCATTGGCCGGAAACGGTCCCAAGTAAAAAAATAACCGGTGGTAGTCTCATATTTTCGTATATTGTAAAACAATGGACTTTTACTAAAAAAAACCTTAATTTCTTTTTGTCTCCTTATCCTTTTCGGCAACTTTTCGTATAATGTAAACCAATGGACCTTTACTAAATCGAAAAAGATAAAGAGACAAAAAGAAATTAAGGTTTTTTTTAGTAAAAGTCCATTTGTTCACAATATTTGAAAAGTTGGGACCACCAGCAGTTATTTTTTAAGTTGGGACCGTTGCTGGCCAACAACTAAAAGTTTGGATTATTAAAATCCATTATTCCATATATATATATATATATATATATAGGGGACCGCTAGAATGAGAACCACCTCGAGTTGTAAGAACCGCGAGAACCACACCGCACGGGGCGAGGTGGACCAATTTTTTTTTCAAAAACGTAGATGCATGTATTATAAACACATGCGTAAAAAAATTTAAAAAAAATGCCGTGCGTGTAGTTTTTTACACCACAAGTTTGTGGTTTACGAGTTCCGTAAATTTACGGAACTCGTAAACCACAAACTTGTGGTGTAAAAAACTACTCGCACGACATTTTTTAAAAATATTTTTTTACGAATGTGTTTATAATACATGCATCTACGTTTTTGAAAAAAAAAATTGGTCCACCTCGACCCGGATCAAGTAGTTCTCGCGGTTCTTACAACTCGAGGTGGTTCTCATTCTAGCAGCCCCCTATATCTATATCTATATATATATATATATATATATATATATATATATATAGAAAGTATAATGTACTTCAGGGCTTAACCTACATTAACATACATGACAAAAAATATAACGTGCGTTATTATCATAGAACGTGCGTGATTATAGTCCCATGCGTGATTATGTGGTCCCATGCGTGATTATGTGGTCCCATGCGTGATTATACCCCTGATCCAACGGTTACCATTGTCTCCTATGTGATGTATGATAAGGCTTTTTGTATGTTAACCTTACTCTAAATATATATATATATATATATAGGGTAGGGCTAGATAGAAAACCCTATATATATAAAAAACCCGAGAAAACCCAAGCTCCCGACATTTTTTTTTTTTGAAAAAAATAACAC
Source organism: Helianthus annuus (assembly GCF_002127325.2). NCBI lineage: Eukaryota > Viridiplantae > Streptophyta > Magnoliopsida > Asterales > Asteraceae > Helianthus > Helianthus annuus. The sequence goes on along the minus strand of NC_035434.2, from coordinate 155,900,537 downwards.
ATGTAATATACATGTTTTTAAGACTTTTGGGCCAAAAAAATCAAAAAAGCGCCGAAGGGATATTTTAAAAAAAAAAACAAGTTTCAGCAATTTTCAGCGAAATTATGTCTTTTTTGCTTAACACGTGTTAGGAGCTGAAATTTGTTTATTTTTTTTAAAAAAATCCCTTCGGCGCTTTTTTATTTTTTTTGGCCCAAAACACTCTAAAACATGTATATTACATGTGTAATTTTTTTCAAAAAAAAAAATGTCGGGAGGTTGGGTAAAAATGGCTTCCCATTTGGGTTTCCAGAGTTTTCTAAGAATTTTAGGGTTTTTTATCTAGCATTATCCTATATATATATATATATATATATATATATATATATATATATATATATATATATAGGGGGCTGCTAGAATGAGAACCACCCCGAGTTGTAAGAACCGCGAGAACTACACCCCACGGAGCGCCGTTCGCCGCGATTTTTTTTTACAAGTAGATGTGTGCATTATAAACACGGCCGTAAAAAATCACGGCGAACGGCGCTCCGTGGGGTGTACTTTTTTACACCTCAAGTTTGGTGTTTTTTAATTTTTTTTTCTTTTTTCTTTTTTTTTTTCACCAAACTTGAGGTGTAAAAAAGTACACCCCACGGAGCGCCGTTCGCCGTGCTTTTTTACGGCCGTGTTTATAATGCACACATCTACTTGTAAAAAAAAATCGCGGCGAACGGCGCTCCGTGGGGTGTAGTTCTCGCGGTTCTTACAACTCGAGGTGGTTCTCATTCTAGCGGCTCCCTATATATATATATAGGGGGAGGATCATTTGAGAAGAAAATTTTATTGAGAAGAAAAAGAATAAAAGGGTATAATTGTAAAACATTAAATAGTTTTTTTCTCATCTCATTTATTATTATGTTTGACTAATTAATTAGTCATTAAGACTATAATCCTCCACACTAAACATTTTTGCCTACACACATCAAAAGTTATCCTACACATTTCGAAATTTATTCTACACATATTGAAATTTATCCTACACAACTCGTAATTTATCCTACACGCCTCGTATTTATCCTACACTATAAATGAAATTTTATTTTTATTTTTTGTGAAAAATATATATCTTAAAAATAAGTTACAAATTTAATATAGTTAATTATTAAAGATGAAACTACCAATTAATGATGTATGTAAGTTTACTAATATACCCTTATAGTTACATTAAGTACAAATATTAAATGAAGTCTAATGAAGCATTTCTATCGGTTGAAATTTCTTCTTTTTTCTTCTTACAAAGAATTTCTTCTCATTTGAACCCTCCACTATATATATATATATATATATATATATATATATATATATATATATATATATATATATATATATATATATGGGTAAAGGGTACTATACAAATTCCCTTATCGTACATTACATACGCTATAATCTCAGCCATCAGATCATCTTCCAGCAATGAAAATCGTATGTTGTTTTTTTTTGTAATAATTTCGCATGTGATAATTTTGATAAAATAGCAGGTTTTTTTTTTGTAACAATTTCGCATGTGGTAATTCAATTTCGCATGTGATAATTTTGATGAAATAGCAGGTTGTTTTTTTGTAACAATTTCGCATGTGATAATTCAATTTTGCATGTGATAATTTTGATGAAATAGCATGTTGTTTTTTGTAACAATTTCGCATGTGGTAATTTTGATGAAATCGCATGTTAAAAAACCAACATGCGAAATTGTTACAAAAAAACAACATGCGATTTTCAATGCGGGAAGATGATCTGACGGCTGAGATTGTAGCGTACGTAATGTACGATAAGCGCATTTGTACGATAACCAGCCCCTATATATATAGGGGAAGGATAAATAAAAAACCCACTCCAGTTAACTAAACCCTGAAAACCCAATAACAACCATTGATCATACTTGATGGATGGCTATGATTCACTTTTGCCCATAAGTTGCTTTTGTGTACTTTTGTCTCAATTTTATAATATATTTCATGTCGTGAAGGGTAATCTTGGAATATTAATTCAATTTCTCTTACAAAAGTCTGCATGTTGAAAGACTACTTTTCTTCTCTTACAAGAGTCTGCAAGTTGTAAGACTACTTTTCAATCTATTTTTGTACGTATATTTTTATAATATATTTTTGGACGTATATTTTTTTTTGGTTTTGTTACATGTGTATATGACAATCTATTTTTGTAATATATTTTTTTTTTTGGTTTTGTTACATGTGTTACATAGAAACGTAACATATAACCTGGAAAAAATGTAACAACACACTTTATTTTTACAGTAATTTAAAAAAAGTGTAACAATGCACTTTATTTTCTTTAACGTGCATTATTTCTGTAACACAAAAAATGTAACAGGCATTTTTTCTTTGACTGTTACATTTTTTATGTAACAAAAAAAAATGTAACAGACATTTTTGATTTGATTGTTACAAAAAATGTAGCGGGCATTATTTATGTAATACGAAAAAAACGTAATTGGCATTATTTATGTAACACAAAAAATGTAAGATGTTTTTTTTCTTCGATTGTTACATTTCTAACACCCGGTTACACAGTGTTACATAAAAAAATGCCTAGATCTTGGAGTTTCATAACTAAGACGCATAAAATTGTTATGAGAATTGTTACATCAAAAATATAACATGCATATAAAAACATAACTTTATTAACAAGAATCCAACAACAACAGATTTTTTAGATTAAATCATCATAACAATAAACAAGAAAGTAACTTAGATTTTAATCCAATACATAAGAACTTAAATCAAATTGTTTCCATTTGTTCAGATATGAAAAAAAAAAATCAAATTGTTTATATAAGAACAAATTTTACACAAAAAAAATTGAAAAAATCAGTAATAAAAAACAACATATCCAGAAAACAAGAACTAAAAAACATTCATCTTCTTGAACAAAAAAATGAAAAAAGTTGCAGATCTACAAATCACAAAAAATGAAGATCTATAAAACACAAAAAAATGCAAATCTGAAAAAAAAAACCCCCTGAAAACAAACATACTTATGGATCTGGATGATCTTTTAGATCTGGAACATCATGTTCAACATCGAACATCTTTTGGGTCATCTTCAACATCGAATCGTTATATGGAATATCATCTTCAACATCGAACATCTTCAACCGGATCTGGAGCATCTTTTGGATCTGGTAACATCTTGGAACTGGAACGTCTTTTTGGATTTCGGATATGAACCAGATCTGAGTCTGATGTTGTATGGAACACCGGTTCGATCTTCTGATCTTTCTCCGATCTTCACTGCCTCTCTCACCGATCCTTATTGTCTCTCTCTCTCCGATCTTCTCTCTCTGACCATCTATCTCTCTAGATTTTTGGGAAGTAAAATATGTTCTTCATTTGAGAAATGCTTCATAAGACACAAAAAGACTCTGTTTGGGAGAAATGAGATGTGAGAGATTTGATTTTTGATCTTGTTTCATCTATATTGGAACAAGAGAGAGAGGATGATTTATGTAAGGATTCTTTCTTTCACTCTTCTCTCTGGTTCGATTAAATGATGTGAGATGATGAGGGATATGTATTAATGAGAGAAAAGGAAGGTTGTGAGAGGAAGATGTGAGAGAAAAGGCAAACTTTCTTTAGTTCCACAAGTACAACTTTAATTAATTAAATGGTGACAAGAAGAAGCAAGTATGAGAAGTCTGCATGTGTAGACACATCACCAACCCATCACCATAATGTCAAAAATGTAAGATAGAAAAAGACGATCATGCCCTTACTCCTTTCAATCTAAATTTAAACGTGGATCAATCCTAGCCACATGTTAGAGTTTTCAGGGTTTAGTCAACTGGAGTGAGTTTTCTCATTATAATTAGCCTATATATATATATAGGTAGAGGATCCTGTAAAAAAAAGGCCTAAAGTGTGAGAAGGGTAAGAAAGAATCTCAGCCATTTGATCTTTTGATCTAATGGTTGAGATCAATAGGGACCAAATTGTAAAATATTTTCATTAATTTGAACTGATTTGAAATATCTAGGGGCAATATAGTCTTTTAAACCCACTAGAAATTAGGTAATGCACATGTAACTTCCCACCGTCTTTTTTAAACGTCAATAACTTTTTATACGTAACTTTAAAAGAAATTACACCATAATAACGAGCGTTTTTTATCTTTAATATGAGTACCATATTGCTATACTTATATAGAGAAAAAAATATGTTTCGATCAGATGTTTAGTCAACGAATGGTGTTATATACTTCCTGAATGGTGTTATATACTTGCTGAATGATGAATGGTGTTATATACTTGCTGAATGGTGTTATATTCTTACTTAATGGTGTTATATACTTGCTGAATGATGTTATATACTTTCTATAATTAAGGTGGTGATTATGTGAAGTTTTTAATTAATTGAATTAATGATAAAATTACTTGTTTACCCTTTTCAATTAATTTGGATCTAATGGCTGAGATTCTTTCTTACCTTTCTCACACTTTTGGTCTTTTTTACAATAACCTTACTATATATATATATATATATATATATATATATATATATATATATATATATATATATATATATATATATATATATATTTGTCAGAATATATATTTATGTCCATACTTGTCCATAAATTGTCCAAGTCCAAAATTTGTTAAGGAATATATTTATATAAATATATTTTCTTGTATTTGTCCATATACCCTTTCATGGGTTATTTTGTATGAGTATTCTTGGGTATTTGTTATGCATTTTTATGTGCATTTTGTTGGTGATACTCCTTGGGAGTATTTAGTGTATTTTCATAATCCTAATACACTACTACATATAATACACATAATATACATTTAGCACAAAAATTGGTGATCACTAAATATATATATTTTCGTAAAAATATACGTACTTAATATTGATTTTAACTTGAAGAAATCCTTATTTCTTAGCTTGTAATTTTTGTACAAAAATTAGGAAACCTTGATAAATATTTTTAGGTGAATTTTTTGGGAGTAAGTTTCACCAAAACTTATATTTTTCTAAGTGTCAAAATTTTATAAAAATCTTGACATAGTTTCCCCTAAAAATAGAGGTTTCCCATGTTTTCAAAACATGTGTTTATTTTCTTTTTATCACCAAAAACAATTTCCAACAATTTTCACAAGTAACATACACTAATTACATCATGTAAAACCTTATGGTGAACTTGATTTTTGTTAAAAATGTGTAGTCTCTTAGATCTACAATTTACTTACAAGAATCTTTTGAAATCAAGTGTTCTTGTAAATTTTAAACAAACTTTTTATGAAACTTTTAAGTTACAAACTAAACCATTCATGAGTTTTAGGGTTTCAAAGTCTTGAAAAAACATGTTCTAAAACTATTCTATGCTCATTTAAAAGATCTTTATGTTTAAAATCATGTTTCATCATGGATCTTTCAAGATCAATGCTTTACATGCTTGAATCTTTCATAAATCAACTTCTTGACGAACCTCTTATAAACTTTTCATAGAGTTTAGTTTCAAAAGTTAACTTTACATAAACTTAGTTACTTCAAGAACACAAGATCATGCTTTAAAAATCATTTTTCAAGTTAACATAATGGTCTTTCAAGTTCATCTTCAAGTTTAACCATGGATCTTTCAAGATCCATGCTTAAACTTGTTAGATCTAAGCTTCTAACAAGCTTTAACAGGATAGATCTAAACATAAACACAAGATTTAACAACAACAACTTCATCACAAAAACCAAACATCACTTAAAACCACTTGTTTTTCTTTAGATTATGTTAGATCTTCACATCTTCATCTTTTAAAGTTTAGTTTCTTAGATGGTGTAACTTGTACATGACACTAATATGAAGTAAAATGGAGTTTAGCAAGCTTACTACTAGCTCTAATGGCTAGGGAAGTGGCTCAACAAAGAAGATGATGAAGAATGATGAAAGTGAGAGGTTAAAATCTCCACAAGGTGGTCCTTTCACTTCTTGTGCTCCAAACCTTCTTAGATCATCCTTGTTGTAACACCCCGTGTTACGAAAGTCAAAGTCAAGATTGAAGTCAAAGGAAGAAAAGATTGCTATTTACGATCTGTCATTCCTTGCTTTATTATTGATTTGACTTCTTTGACTTGTAATTAACCTTTTTTATTTAATCGCTCTAGTTGTATTATGTGGAGTATCTATTAATAATCAAGGTTTAATCGAGGTTTTGTCGCATGTTTTATCGCTTTATCGCTAATCGCATCGCAATCGCATTCGCGCCTTGATTGATAGATTCTGAATATTGTTTTACGTGTGTGTGTTACCTATGTGTTACTTGTGCATGTTTACTTTATGTATGTGGTGATTAATCGAAACGCAATCGTAACTCTATCGCAACACAACTTAATCGCAAACGCTAAACGCAAGTTATTTATAGTGATTGTATGTTAGATATAGTAGTTAGGTTATTTGTGTAACTAATGGGAAATTCTATCGTATCGCTCGCTCGAAACGCATCGCAACGCTCAACACGCGAATCGATATGACAAAACTCAACACGCCGGACACTTGGATCGAATGGCCAAACGATCGAGTGGCCATCCGATTGGATTGCCATCTGATCGAGGCACCATCCGATCGGTGGCCAATCCGACCCTTGTGCACTTTCCTCTTTTGGAAACCCTATAAATACCCTCCTGTCACATCATTTGTGATGTGACAGCTCCTCCACTCGACCAGCCGCACTCAAGCCTTTTTTCTCTCGATTTCTCGCGATTCTTGTAAGTTTTCAACCTAAATCTTGTACTTTTATGATCTACACGCACTTCTTCATCATTTTCTCTTTTGAATCTTAACTTTTAACCGTGAAATCAGCGGATTTGAGGTGTTCTAGGATGATGTCATCATGGAGTTCTTATGAACTTCAAGCTTTGGCCTCATTCCACCAAGAACAACTCAGATCTGAAGGATTTCCACATGATTAAACAATGTTTTCGCATAGATCTACACATTTCCATGGTTAAAAGGAATGAAAGATGGTTTTCTAACTTTCTTTCAACTCTTTTACACTCAATGCACTCAAAACCGATAGAATCGGAACTCGTTCTGATCTTCTACTCCTTCTTAGTGATGTGTTGGTTCAAGATCTGGGTTCTATCAAAGAGACTACCGATTTTGAGTTAAACATGAACAACCGTCTTGAACAGTTAACTGATCGGACTAGGGTGATTCCTGTTCGATCGGATCACCTCATGATGGGGTTTTTGTTGTTTAGCACGTTATCACACCGTCTCGATCAAAACTGCAAAACTTTTCAAAATAATCAAGTACCAAGACGATCAGGTCGTTGGGACGGATTGTCGTCCGATCGGATTGCCCTCCGATCGGATTGCCATCCGATCGAACAACTATCCGATCAGAAGGTACTTAAGGTTCAACGCTTAAACTTTTATTCAACTTTTCAGAGGTTTGAACGTCAAACGGATTGTCGTCCGATCGGATAACCATCCGATAGAACGACCACCCGACCATGTGACATTTGGAACTTCGACACTTAATCATTTTTCATAAATTTTAAAGATCATCAGTAGATAACGGATTGCCAATCGATCGGATTGCTATCCGATCGAGTGACCATCCTGATGTGAACTTGTTCTCACTAAGTGTCCTGCCAATCGGATCGCTATCCGATTGAACGAGCGTTCGATCGATCGACCTAAAGGGTAGAGATACTTCTCTGTTTTAGAAATGCTACAACAAAAACTTTAAAGCCATCATACACAAACACATCCTTGCCAAACAAATGTCAATCCAGTCGAATGGCCATCCGATCGGATGACCATCCGATCGGGTTGCCACTTGACACTTAACCACTTTGCACCGTTTAACGTGCTACTGATCGCTTATGCTATTGTTAACTGTTCAGGCTAATCTCTCAGCGCTCTCTTCAATCCAAGACAGTGTTTACTTGTTAAACGCTATCTGTGAGTATACTCGAACCCTTTTTGCTTTACAAACTTTTGGGTGTTACATACGTTACCTATTCAAATCACAATCGACACACAACGCAAACACTATTTATACGCTGACCGTTATTGCATGCTACGTGTTATTCGATGAATGCTTGTATGTTATGTTAACACAGTGATTGTTGCCTGACACCTTAGCAACGATAGTACTATAGTTTGGACTCCGCACCTGTCGTGGACAGGGGTTGTTAAGGGCTTTACTTCACGTGTCCCAGTAGGGATATGTGTTGCGTATTCTGATGTGTGCGAGGTGTTATATATATTACATATATATTTTAAGCCCTTTTTACACTTTTAGCCAAGTTTTAAATTAATAAAACACGATATTTACTAACACTAAACACACATATGGGCAAGTGCACCCATCGTGGACGTAGTATAGTGTTGGTAAGATACCGAGGTCGTCCAAGGACACAAGAGCTTTTAGTACCGGTTTATCCTCAACGTCTAATCAAGTCAAAATGTTAGAAAAGATTTTTAAACTAAGAAAGTAAAACTATCTAAAATGGTGAAAAAAAAATAAAATAAAACCAGATAAACAAAATGAATCACTTGGATCCGACTCATGTGTTAGTGTAACCTTTGATTATTTTCGCACTTTTGCACTTATTTAAGAGATTATCTTAGTTATTGTAGTAGGCCCCTCTTTTGAAGGCGACGTTACCCTCAACCTAGTAGTTTGAGTCAGCAAGGATACAATCCTAAAGGGTCGGATTGTCACGGCCCTCGACCCTGGTTTGACCTGGTTCAAGAGCCGCGAGGCAGGAATCCCGTGGTATTTATTTTAGGTGACAGCGGAAGTCTTTTAATATAGGATCTTTTAATATTAAAAATGCCCGTTTAATATATTACATAAAGTTTTAGGGATAAAATCCCATAATTTACAATAAGATGATTTCACAAGGAAATCTTTATTTCTCCAAAACATGTTTCTTTATTTATTCACATTGAGCCACTTCTCTGAGCTTGTAGTGCTTCACGGCACTTTTCTTGGATCACAACAGATCACCTGAAACATGTTTGAAAAAGGTTTTGTCAGCGGGGAAATACTGAGTGAATCATTCATTTTACAGAAAATCATACGGTTGTTATAATTTACAGTATTAAGAGCGATTACAATGTTTCAGATATCAAACCAACTACCCATGGTATTTGTCACTCGGCCACCTATTGGCTATCTCATTGTCCAATAGGGTCTGTGACTATGGTCATATCACCCCTTGGCTATCTCGTAGTCCAATGGTGATGGATTAACAAGTAATGTATACAAAACCCCACATACCAGCTGTAATTTGGTGATTACAAAGACTTAATCCCTGTAATTATAACTTTGAAAATAATTTGGAGTTTTGTAAAACAGTTGATGAAAAGAGAATGACTCACATTGCATATTTAACGAGCAAAGTATAAGCCTACTGATTAGCCTCGATTAACCTAATTTAACATAATGCACACACAAACGGGTTAGTAACTAATACAGCAGTTACGACAATTCACGAGATTAAACCCTCACAACGATTAATACGGTGCAATACTCAATAATTCAACGGATTCACGACGAATAACAGAGCATAGTCCGAATTCGAATAGCACTCAAATATTCAAGTCGAAATCACGACGAATAATCAAAGTACAAGCTCAATTTGAGCAGCACACAAACAATCGTTGGATAGTTATAATCGATCGAACGTTGAATCGTAATAGCGATCGAGTTATTACCCTAATTGCGGCAGCACTTTGTGAATCGTGTGTGTTTTGGAACCGATTTTGCTATAACTCGACGTTCACAGTGAATTTCTACGTCGTTTCAACTTCCAGTTTCAAGTCCCAAGGTCGGCTATTTATAGTAATTTTTGGGACATGCTTACGGACCGTAAGCCACTTCCCTTACGGTCCGTAAGGGAAGCAGTCTATTTATAGGCTAGCCAGGTTCGGGACTAGCTATGCTGAATTGACAGTTTTCATTTTCCAAAATTTGACAACGAGATTTTGTTGATAATTATTACTAGGGTTTAACCCCCCTGAGTTTTAGGGGCCCTGGTCCTGATTCCAATTGTTCTGGAAATTTTAGGGTTTATGCAGAATCACTTGGGTGTCTCAATTAGGGTTTCCTTTTTGATTAATTATCAACCTAAGTATTACTTTTAGTGAGAGTTGTTACATCCTCCCCACCTTAAGAAAAATCTCGTCCTCGAGATTTACTGGAATAAATGAGGATATTTGCGCTTCATTTCTGACTCTAGCTCCCAAGTGTATTCTGGTCCTCTCTTTGAATTCCATTTGACTTTGACCAGCACTAGTCGTTTGTGCTTGAGAAACTTGACTTTTCTATCTTCGATCTGTAGTGGTTTTTCTATGAATTTTAGTTTTTCGTTTACCTCTACATCTTGAAGAGGTACTACCAGGGATTCGTCTGATAAACATTTCTTGAGATTGGATACATGAAATACATCGTGTACTCCAGCTAGTTCTTCTGGTAGTTGTAAGCGATAAGCAACTGGTCCTATTCGTTGTATCACTGGGAATGGTCCGACATACCTTGGACTCAGTTTTCCTTTCTTACCAAATCGTACTACTCCTTTCCAAGGGGAAACTTTCAATAGTACTTTGTCTCCTACTTGAAACTCTAATGGTTTACGACGGTTGTCTGCATAGCTTTTTTGACGATCTCGAGCCGTTTTCAGTCTTTCCTTGATCTGAGTTATCTTGTCAGTAGTTTCTTGTACGATTTCTGGACCTGATAGTTGATTTTCTCCTATTTCTGCCCAACATACTGGAGTTCTGCACTTGCGTCCATACAGTGCCTCGAATGGAGCAGTTTCAATGCTTGAATGATAACTATTGTTATAGGAGAATTCAATTAAAGGTAAGTGGTTATCCCAATTACCACCAAAATCTATTACACATGCTCGGAGCATGTCTTCCAAAGTTTGTATCGTCCTTTCACTTTGTCCGTCTGTTTGTGGATGATATGCAGTACTTAGATTTAGTCGGGTTCCCATTGCTTTCTGGAAACTAGTCCAGAAATGGGAAGTGAAACGACTATCCCTATCTGATACAATGGAGAGCGGAACTCCATGTAAAGATACTACTTCGTCTACATACAACTTTGCTAACCTTTCCATGCTAAAGGTTTCTTTCATTGGTAGAAAGTGAGCTGATTTGGTTAATCGATCCACAATTACCCAAATCGCATCATTACCTTTTCTGGTTCTGGGTAACTTAGTAACAAAATCCATTGTTATGAGTTCCCATTTCCATACAGGCATTTCCAATTGTTGTAGTAGTCCTGAAGGTTTCTGATGTTCGGCTTTAACTTGGGAACAGGTCAAACACTTAGATACGTATTCGGCTATATCCTTTTTCATACCTATCCACCAGAAATTCTTCCTTAAATCTTGGTACATCTTATTATTTCCTGGATGTACAGTATACCTAGATTTATGAGATTCTTCTAAAATTTTATTTCTTAATTCTCCCTGTTTAGGTACCCAAATTCGTTTCTTGTGGAATTTCCAAATTCCATCATTTCCTTGTTCCAATTCTTTTATGTAACCTTTCATTCCTTCAGCATCATCCTTGATTGCTGTTTTCTGAATTTCCTTCAATTGCTCCATTAAATCCACTTGTAGATTTAATCTAAGAGCACGGACTTGCTTTTGCTTCTCGTGATACTTACGACTTAAGGCATCTGCGACTACGTTTGCCTTTCCTTTGTGATATTGAATATCACAGTCGTAATCACTTAGGATTTCCATCCATCTTCTTTGTCTCATATTTAACTCTTTTTGCCCAAATATGTACCTTAAGCTTTTATGATCTGTATAAACAGTAAACTTACTTCCATACAGATAATGTCTCCAGATCTTAAGGGCAAAAATTATGGCTCCTAATTCTAAGTCATGAGTCGTATAATTCTCTTCATGCTTTTTCAATTGTCTTGAGACATATGCAATTACCTTCTTGCGTTGCATTAACACACATCCAAATCCTAACTTTGAGGCATCACAATATACTTCAAAATCTTCTGTTCCTTCGGGTAAAGCTAAAATTGGAGCATTCGTCAATCGGTGCTTTAAAATCTTAAAAGCTTCTTCTTGTCTAGGTCCCCATTCAAACTTAACGGCTTTACAGGTCAACTTAGTCAAGGGTACAGCTATCTTAGAGAAATCCTTAATAAATCTTCGGTAGTATCCAGCTAAGCCTAGAAAATTTCTAATTTCCATAGCTGTTTGTGGGACCTTCCATTTAGTGATTGCTTCTATTTTAGCAGGATCTACATGAATTCCTTCGTGATTTACCACATGACCTAAGAATTGCACTTCTTGCAGCCAAAATTCACACTTCGAGAATTTGGCATAGAGCTTTTCTTTTCTTAACAAGGTTAAGAGTACATGTAGGTGCTTGCAATGTTCCTTCTGGCTTTTGGAGTAAATAAGTATATCGTCAATGAAAACGATCACAAATTTATCCAAGTATGGTTTACAGATCCTATTCATCATGTCCATGAATGCTGCGGGTGCATTTGTTAATCCAAAGGGCATGACTGTAAACTCATAATGACCATACCTAGTTCTGAAAGCAGTTTTAGGTATGTCCTCCTCTTGTACTTTCAGTTGGTGATATCCAGATCTTAAGTCTATTTTGGAAAAATATCTAGCGCCTTGAAGTTGATCAAAAAGATCATCAATCCTAGGTAATGGGTATCGATTCTTAATTGTAACCTTATTTAATTCTCTATAATCGATACACATTCTCATCGATCCATCCTTCTTTTTCACAAACAACACTGGTGCTCCCCAAGGGGATGAACTAGGTTGTATAAATCCTTTGCTTAGTAATTCATCTAATTGCTTTTTCAATTCTAGCATTTCGGTGGGTGCTAAGCGATAAGGTGCCTTGGCTATTGGTGTAGTACCCGGAATTAAATGAATTCTAAACTCTACCTCTCTATCGGGTGGTAACCCAGGTAATTCTTCTGGAAAAACATCTGGGTACTCTGAAACTACAGGGATATCCTGGAGTTCCTTACTTTTAGTGTTAATGATTACAGAAATCATATACACCATTTCTTGTTTTCTCGAATAGCTAGCCAATTTCATTACTGAGATGAATTTCAGTGGCTTTCGAGGTCTATCTCCTGTAATAAAAATCACCTCTCCTGTGGGGGTACGAATTTCTACAGAATTCTTATCACAGAGGATTCGAGCATGGTTGGCTACTAACCAATCCATTCCTAATACCACATCGAATCCGGCTAATTTCATAGGTAACAGATTTGCGGAAAATTTATGGCCTAATAGTTCTATCTTTCCTTCTTGCAAAACTTTATCTATGTTAACAGAATTCCCTTCTGCGGTTTCAACTGTAAAGATCTGCCTAAGGGTAGTTAATGGTAAATTAAGAGCTTGGCAGAATGAAGTATTAATAAAACTTTGGTTTGCACCAGAGTCAAATAATACTTTTGCAAATACGTCGTGAACTAAGAACGTACCGGCTATCACATCTGGGATGAGTTCGGCTTCTTGAGTGGTCAGCTGGAATGCTCGTGCATTCTTCTTAGTAGTTCCATCGGTCGTTTTAGCTCTGTTGTCTGTTGATTTAACCAGCTTAGGACATTCTGGTCTAAAATGTCCGGTTTCTCCGCAGTTATAGCAGATTCTGGTCTTTTTCCTACAATCTTCTTCTCGATGTCCCACCATTTTGCAAAACTTACAAGTCATACCGCATCTTCCATAATGATTCTTTTTGCAATTTCTGCAAAAAGGCGGATTTGCGGATTGCCTTATTCCTCTCTTTTTGAATTTATTATTATTATTACCCACACGAAATCCTTGGGTAATCTTTTGAGCTAATTCCTTCTTTCGATCTTCTTCTTTTGTGCGCACTAGTTCATCTGTTAGAGTATTAGCTAACTCTACCGCATCGTCAATAGTGCGAGGTCTCGCAGCTTTAACAATGTTACGGATTTCACTAATTAGTCCCCAAATGTAACGGGAAATGAGTACCGGTTCCGGTGAAGCCAGGGTAGGTACCACTCTCGCATATTCGAAGAATGTCGAAGTATATCCCCGACAATCTACGCCTATCATACGATGATTCAGGAACTTGTTTGCCATTTGTTCCTTTTCGTATTCGGGACAGAATTTTCTTTCTACAAGACTCTTAAATTCTTCCCAGTTCATTGCATAGGCCACCCTTCTTCCTTTTGCTTGCAATACAGTGTTCCACCACTCCAACGCCCCTTCTTTAAACAAATTCGACGCATACATAACTTGATCTTCTTCGGCACATTTACTTATTGCAATTACTGCTTCGGTTTTCTCTAACCAACGCAGTACTGCAGTTGCTCCTTCGTTGCCTGCAAATTCAGCAGGTTTGCAAGCAAGAAATTCCTTGTAAGTGCAACCAGGCGTTGCAGCTTTCATTTTCTTAGGAGGTGGAGCCTGTCGTGGATTATTATTGTCATGATTACCGCCTCCATTTACACTATGACTAAAATTGTCTTCCTGAGTACGTTTACTAGGAATGATTTGTTGCGATTCAACAGGTTTCTGAGCAGCAGCCATGATTGCTAGAATAGCATTGGCTATCCCCTGAGTAATGATATTTTCAATATCTTGTCTAGTTATATACTGGTTTTCCTAATTTTGCTCAGATTGATTCTCTTCATTAACTGGTTCATTACTAGCGTTTTCCATCTGATAATTAGTATAAGTGTAAATTTTAGTGTCAAATAATTGCTAGTTAGATATAACAAAGTAGTTACACATAAACACATAAAACCTTACAACACATATGTATAACCAAAATTGTCGATGTCTCGACTTCTACTTTGTTTGATAGATTATATAGGCGTCAATACACACTATCTTTCTTACAATGTTTTATTTCCCATTTTACAGAGTTAGATTTCACTATTACTATTATTATACAAACAGACTTTCCAACCCCACTATTTTTTTTTATCAACTTGGCAGTTCAGTAGTGACGCTCCCTCTCGTCATACTTCCAAGAGATTTGTTCCCCTATTTCCCGGATCCTATTCCCTGTACCTATCAGTTCTTCACCAAACTGATGAAGTTCGGCCAGGTTTTCATAGCTCATTGGCGGGTTGGGGATAGGTTCTGGATCAAATTGAGGAAGTAAAGTATAGGGACTATTGATCATATTTTGGAATTGCCAGTCATTTGTCCACCATTCTTCCATTTGGCCTAGAGGTCGTGTGTGGATGAGTGGGTCTGGAATAGCTGGTTCTAGGTTTATTGGGAATTGGGCTGTGGCAGGGTAAGAGTAGAGATTATTGTTAATAGGTTCTATGACATCACAATTCGCCAGTAGACGGTCTATTTCGTCTTGGAATGTGATCTCCTCAGGTTGCTTAGAGCTCTCTCCGATTTCTATTCCCTTTTGCTTAATATCTTCCCTTATTTCTATTTCTGCTTGTTTGGAACTCTCCCCAGTTTCTATTTCTTTTCCTTTGCTCACAGGATTTTCTATTTTAGGAAGTCTCCTAGTGGCTGGCTTCCTCCTGCGTACTTTTCTCCATCCTACATATCTTCTTCTCTTTTTTAGGTTTGGCTTTTTCCAGCGGTGGAGCTTGGAATTCCAGGGGTTCCTCTATGTCAGCAATGTAACCAGTAAAGTCATGGGAGACTTCAATTGGTACTGGGTAGAGGTTGAGATTCTGGAATGCTTCCGATATCTCATTCATGCTGGATAGCATATATGCAAAATGCACAAAAATGTTAAGTTAAAACTTTGGAACAAAGTTTAACAAATAAACATTGAAGTTTTATTGCATACTAATTTGTACAAAGACAACAGGAAAGAGAACACACTAGGATTGATTTATTTATTTACGGGGTAGCAGTTTTCTACTAGTTCAGGTTTATTGGTAATTTTAAAGGTTTGCGTTTTCTGCTACGGTAGCTAACATGTAAAGATTTGCCCATTTTTCATCTAATTCGTCCTCCCAAGGTGGACTAGTAACAGATTCCTGGATTTCTGGATTAAACCTCACTTTCTTGGTTTGGAGTTTCTTTATTTTCTCCTGACCCTTCCTAAGAATTGAATTTCTTTTCTCTGGGGTAAGAGGATTTTCATAATTTGCTTTACGAACAAAAATTCCTTCTTTTAGATCTGCTGGGGGTTTGGAGAAAGAGGTTCCTTTTTCTGTGGGTGTAGTGTCTAATTTGTGGTAGATAGCAGAAAGCTTTTGTTTACCCATACTGTAGCTAACAAATAAATCAGTTAATAAAACACATAATTACAGATTGGCAATTAGTAAAATCAAGTATTTTGTTAAATACTTAATTTATAGGCTTAAATCAGTGGCTCGATCAGTGGCTCTGATACCACCTTTTCCTGTCACGACCCTCGACCCTGGTTTGACCTGGTTCAAGAGCCGCGAGGCAGGAATCCCGTGGTATTTATTTTAGGTGACAACGGAAGTCTTTTAATATAGGATCTTTTAATATTAAAAATGCCCGTTTAATATATTACATAAAGTTTTAGGGATAAAATCCCATAATTTACAATAAGATGATTTCACAAGGAAATCTTTATTTCTCCAAAACATGTTTCTTTATTTATTCACATTGAGCCACTTCTCTGAGCTTGTAGTGCTTCACCGCACTTTTCTTGGATCACAACAGATCACCTGAAACATGTTTGAAAAAGGTTTTGTCAGCGGGAAAATACTGAGTGAATCATTCATTTTACAGAAAATCATACGGTTGTTATAATTTACAGTATTAAGAGCGATTACAATGTTTCAGATATCAAACCAACTACCCATGGTATTTGTCACTCGACCACCTATTGGCTATCTCATTGTCCAATAGGGTCTGTGACTATGGTCATATCACCCCTTGGCTATCTCGTAGTCCAATGGTGATGGATTAACAAGTAATGTATACAAAACCCCACATACCAGCTGTAATTTGGTGATTACAAAGACTTAATCCCTGTAATTATAACTTTGAAATAATTTGGAGTTTTGTAAAACAGTTGATGAAAAGAGAATGACTCACATTGCAGATTTAACGAGCAAAGTATAAGCCTACTGATTAGCCTCGATTAACCTAATTTAACATAATGCACACACAAACGGGTTAGTAACTAATACAGCAGTTACGACAATTCACGAGATTAAACCCTCACAACGATCAATACGGTGCAATACTCAATAATTCAACGGATTCACGACGAATAACAGAGCATAGTCCGAATTCGAACAACACTCAAATATTCAAGTCGAAATCACGACGAATAATCAAAGTACAAGCTCAATTTGAGCAGCACACAAACAATCGTTGGATAGTTATAATCGATCGGACGTTGAATCGTAATAGCGATCGAGTTATTACCCTGATTGCGGCAGCACTTCGTGAATCGTGTGTGTTTTGGAACCGATTTTGCTATAACTCGACGTTCACAGTGAATTTCTACGTCGTTTCAACTTCCAGTTTCAAGTCCCAAGGTCGGCTATTTATAGTAATTTTTGGGACATGCTTACGGACCGTAAGCCACTTCCCTTACGGTCCGTAAGGGAAGCAGTCTATTTATAGGCTAGCCAGGTTCGGGACTAGCTATGCTGAATTGACAGTTTTCATTTTCCAAAATTTGACAACGAGATTTTGTTGATAATTATCACTAGGGTTTAACCCCCCTGAGTTTTAGGGGCCCTGGTCCTGATTCCAATTGCTCTGGAAATTTTAGGGTTTATGCAGAATCACTTGGGTGTCTCAATTAGGGTTTCCTTTTTGATTAATTATCAACCTAAGTATTACTTTTAGTGAGAGTTGTTACACGGATTATTGAAAGATAATTAATTAAGTTATTAAGGCATAATGTGGTAGGCCCCTCTTTTGATGGCGACGTTACCCTCAGCTAAGTAGTCTGAGTCAGCAGGGATACAGTCCTAAGTAGCTGGGTTAAAGTTTTAATAGTAGTTTAACTTATGAGGGGGTCAAAGAGTTTGGACCCCCGCCATCCAATACCTTTGGGTATTGAAGGAGGTCCTGCTAAATTTGACCCTGGTCCTTTGCAGGATCTATACACTGAACAATGGCAAGACTCTTACCAAACCGTTCCCTTAACCCTCGACCAGGTAGCCAACATACCTCCATATAGACCGTGGAGATATGAATGGTGAAAATCTTTTATTTTATATAGACATTAAAATAATGCCAAGACACCACGGGCAAACGATAAGGAAGAATCACCTTCAACATAAGAAACTAGTAATTAAAGTCATTAATACAAAACCAATTAAAAAGTGCAAAAGATTAAAAATAAAAAGTATTACACTAAACACCTGTCTTCACCAAGTGATGTAAGAGACTTAGGCAAACATGGCCTTTGGTTGTCAAGAACTCTTATGATCAATCTTGGATCCCGAGACGACTCACACACTCTATGATGGACAATGGATGATGGTGGTGGATGATGGTGTTATGGTGGTGGTGGTGGGTGGTGGGTGAAGTGTGAGAGAGGTGGTGTGCCAAGGGATGAGTTGCAAGAGCTCCAAACACTCCTATTTATAGGCTGAACAGAAGCTCGGGCACGGCCCCGTGTCCATTCGAATCTCTCTCTTCATTAATTGCAATTCGCAATTACAATAAATGCGCCTGCAGGAAGCTGACCACGCCCTCGTGTCCGCTGAGCACGGCCCCGTGGTGGGCAGTAGAAGCTTCTACATGTTTGTCTTTTGTGCCAGGGCTGACCATCCTGGACACGGCCCCGTGCTCGCTGAGCACGGCCCGTGTTGAGCTGGACACGCCCCGTGTTGAGCTGGATACGCCCCGTGCTGAGCTGGGCACAGCCCCGTGCTCAGCTGGGCACAACCCCATGCTCAGCTTTCTTCTTGTTTTTGCTTTGGGAAGATGTTGTCGAGGGGTCAGGCATGCCACGTTTATTCCCTTTCTTTGTATTTATGTTAGATTTGGTTGTATATTTGTTCCTTTTGTTCAATTAAGCTCATTTGATCCTGAAAATACAAAAGGAAGACAAAAGAACACTTTTTCTAACATTAGTACTAAAAAAGGGTTAGTTTTATGCCTCATTTGATGTAATTTATATGTTGCATTTTACACACATCATATTCTACAACTCGCATTCACGTCTGTGCATATTTCTCTGTCGATAACCTACTTGCCTTCACTTTGTACATGTTACATGCTGGTTATGCGTAAACAATTTCGAACTCTATTACTATTATCAAACTTGTATGCTTACCTTTACACTATGTGTATTGACCTCTATTTTAACGTATGTGACAGGTGCCTAGGATGCTGTGCTTTACCTGCTTTTGTGGAATCAAGTAGGATGGATTTTAGAAACAAACAAAAACAATTTATCTATTTGAATCTGAGTTGTCGGAACGTTTGATCCCGTCTTTGAGAAAACAATGTCTGTAATAACTGCTTTTATTTGATATATTATGGTATGGGACATAATGATAAATATCCGGTAATTTTAGTTGTTATGGATTTCTCCTGGACAATCTGTTTCGCTCAGTGTCGCGCCCTGATGTTTCCGTCCTCGGTTGGGGTGTGACACTTGTGCACCTTTGTATACCCTTAGATTGCTTGGTTTAGAAGTGAAAATGAAGATATATATGTGTGTGTGTGTGTGTTAATGGCCGGGAGTTAGAGGGAGTGGGAGGAAGAAGATGGTGAAAATTTTGAAATGGTAATGACTTGTTTCATCTTCTAATGGGTACTTATAACATCCATCCAACATGAGTTTATCCAAGGGTCTTCTTGTCCCATATCTAGTGCACATTGGTAATTTTTTTAATGAAAAAGAAGTGGGGCCATGTTTCGGGCCGGTTATGGATGGGGGGGGGTTTAATGTATGTTTTTGGAAGTTGGAGTTTAATAATGTAAGTTAGAAGGTTATTTGTAATATTAAGTGTGTTTATGTGTTTTTATGATTTTTAAGGTGTTTTATCATAAAAACAATGCTTCTAGTCTAATTTTGATGTTTTGGGTAGTGCCCGTTATTCGTTCGGTTAACGGCTCGTAAAAGTGCTAAATTGCGCAGTTTTACTAGGTATGAAGCACCTTTTATGACAGTTTTAATTTCTGACACTTTACTAGTTATTCTGGACACTAAAACATCAATTATGCATATTATTTTAGTGTTAAATTGCTGAATTATTGCTGAATTCTGTAGAATTAAGCATATAAAGTGAGTTTCGGGGGTCTTTTAGTGCTTATTTAGCTTCTGGAAAGTGTATATGTTAACCCTTGTATCCAAACTTGGGTTTTAATGTGTTTTTGATGCTGTACCTACTTCTAGGCCCTAAATCTATTGTCTGATTGCGTTTTGCAGAAATGCTGACACAGCTTGTCTTACCGGTGAGTTTACTATCTTTCCGACGCAACGCTTAATGTAATTGCACAATGCAATATTTGAAGTATAAAACATGCATGAATTCATATGTAAAGCAAGCAAACACATAATGTTGACGCTTAAGCACATAATTGCAAATAATAATTGATTAATAAAGTAGTATGAAAATTACCGGTTTTGTGTCAGTTGTCACAAAAAGCAGGTTGGACCCATTCTTTTCAACTAATCAAATTTTTTTCTCTTTATCTCTTTTATATTTTGTTTAATAGGAGCTTCAAACTATTGCATAAAGTTAAAGGGAGAGACTTTAAAGCCCCCTATGTGACATGGCGCTGATGTGGATCTGACGTGGCGTAATAAAGCCCATATAGGCTTTAAACCACACCCCCTAGCCTGAGTCAAGAGACGTAATTTTGTATGTGAGTCATGTGACGATTGACGAGTCTTTCTTTATATTATATTATATTATATTACATATACGTTTAGATTTATTCGTTGGGAGAGTAGTGCCAGGCAACTTGCCTGACACTTCGCTATTGGTCTAACCAATTTATGATTTTATTACCTTTCTAAAATTACGGTTTCACCTTCAATTTAAAATTACGTTTTCCTGCAATGAAAAATCTAATGGGCTGGTGGAGAGGGTGGGGTGTAGGGAAAACCAAACTGCAAAGATGGGCTACCTCATCCTCGAGCTCGTGGACTCGTCGAATCAAGAAACTCACCTGCTGCTCAAGTGTAAGGACTCGGGCAACATAACCATCAATAGGGGTAGGAACAGGTAGTGGTGGTGATTCTGGTGGTAGTGGGGATGCTGCTGGTGGTGAAGATAGTGGTGGTGGTATGACGGGTGGTGGAAAGTCTGGTGGAGAAGGTCGTCTAGCATCGGCCTCATTCTCTAGCTCATAGACCCTGCGATAGAGGATCTCAACCTGAAGCTGGAGTGATAGGAGAAGATCATCTCTGGTGTATCCGGAGTGATGAGAAGGATGATACGGATCAGACAATGTCATAGTATATGGAGGGAAAGATCGAGATGCTGAAAGCATAGACTCAACTCGGGTGGTGGTATATGTGGGTGACCTGAGGGCTCTCCATCATGAATAGGAGTTGTCATTGATAACACGATTGGGGGTATGAGGAGGTGTATCGGTAGGTGTGGGAACATGAGTAGGAGTAGCAGGTGCAGCCGATATAGCATCATCATCGTCTGTAGGGCAGACATCTAGACCTGCAGCTCGAAGTGCAGAAGAGGTCACTGACTCGAAGGAGTCAGCGTCAGAATCGAGGTCAGAATCAAAAGAATGTCAATGCCAGAAACCACAGGGGATGCTACGTCTAGGATAGCGATGTCGAACACCTCGCCATCGCCAATATCGTCGTCAGGGTGGTCAACCTCGAATACAGGAACATCAACATCATCATCATCTAGGTTAACAATGAAAGGCCAATCCTCAGCAGGGATGGGAGCAAGGGGAATAACATGAATAGGGATAGGCTCGACAACATGCTCACCATCGGGATGCCCAATGATGAGCTGGTCGTGGATCGGTAAGGGTAAAGCGAGAACATCATCAACAAAAGGAACATCACCAAAATCTGGTAGGGTGAAGGGCTGAAAGTCATTGAGATCCTCGTCTCCAGACATAAGCTCGGGATCGGACTCAGAGTCAGAAGTGAAGATCTCGGGAATAGGTGCTACCTCATCATCAGAGACGATCGCCATCGGATTGTGCTCATCGGACAGACCGCTACTCTCAGAATATGACATGAGTATCTGTTACATAAAAGTCATGGCATATGTACATATATTAATTATTATTACTTAATATATATAGTTACATACAATGTTGCAAGTAACACGTATATTTATTTTATGCTATCCTATTTGTTCACGTATTAATCTTAGGGCACCCTCCAGAGGTCTCCTAGTCTACTCTTGTGTGTGATCTAATGTCTCGTAATCGTCCTCGCTTTGTTTTCGAAAAATAAGTTTAGGTAGTAGATGTCGCGGAAAATTTTATGCAATGAAAACTTTTGTAAAAATTGTTTTTGTGAGAGGATCCTAAGGATTGTAGACTAGACTCAAGAAGGAATCCTGGTTCACTACAATCGCAACTCTGATACCAATCTGTCACACCCCTTTCTAAGGTGGAAGCACGAGGTGTGATCCTGAAAGGTTCTCTTTGCATACGAATGGTAAACATTCTATATGATTAAAAATTAACTCCACTTGCCATTCATAGTTTAACATCCCAAAACATAAGTTAAGTTAAAAGTTTACAACACACATAAGATAATTGTTTGAAAAGTTTACAACTTTATTTCAAAAACAAATATCAAGGTTTTGTTCATTATATTTCCGCAAAGGGGCGGGATATAACAAACAAATCCTACAAAAGAGGCAACATAGCATCGACACAAAATAACTTGAAACATAAACAACCATCTTGAGCATGGGGACCGCGCATACATCCACTTTAGTTACCTGAAATACATGTAAGTTTTGGAAAATCGTCAACATAAGTTGGTGTGAATTCATGCAGTTTTCGTATAGAATGTTTGTATACTTTTATGAAAATAGGGTATGTAATTTGTAAAACGTATCTGTAAACTGTGCTCTGTAAATGTAAGGAATACGAGATCGCTAATGTTTCGCGAGGACATTAACATATGTCACGGCATAGGAAGCATCCAACCATAGGCATTTTTCTGTCGATTTGCGACTCGAGACACAAAAGCACTCTAGGTAGAACGTGGCCCGGAGTGTGTGTAACACCTCGAATTTTTGTGTCCAATAATGTGTTAACACGTGTCATTTGATTACACGTGGCATTAATATTAAATAAAGGACTAATATTGACAAACCTTGAAAGTATATAAATTCGAGGGTTATAAATGTCAACCAAGGGTAATTATACTGTATGGTAACCCCAAATGGTGCTTGTACCTTCAAACGAATGAATCATGGATCGTACGGAAGCGAAACGTGGAAGAAAGTGAGAGATTTCAAACCACAGGGGTTAACTGTGTCAACATGTTTAAATTATACCTCTGAGTGACCCTTTAACGTTCCCAAGGTTTTGTAACAGTATTATACACTCACTAAAATGTAATATATAAATTCCGCGAAGTTCCGTTATAAAACGAGAAAGTTACGATCGAATTCGTGTGAGAAGGGTTAAAAGCGTCAATAATATAAATTAAAGCCTTCTGAATAATAAATAAATTAACCAGGGGCTTATCGATACGGGTAAATAACGCGAGGTCCTTAATTGTAATTAATCGAGGACCATATCGCAAAGTTACCCCTTCAAACCCGAAAGGTCAGGTTATTAATTACCAAAGATTCGTTATTAATTACAGAGATTTAGTAATCATTTGAAAAAGATTTAATTTTAACCCCTTACGGACCGTAAGGAGGGGGAATGATTGCTGAGATCCGCCTATGGCTTACGGACCGCAAGGCCGAAGCCATACGGTCCGTAAGCGATGCCCAGCGACAGAATTATGGCTGTTGGCTCTTTTAAGCGGCAAGGCAATAATGTATGGGTTCTCCAGAGTCATGGGCGCCCCCTACACGACCCATAACACTTAGGGACACCTGCCCATCATCCATGAGCACTTGTAGACCATTGTGTGATGATCTTAGACCATGTCTTTGGCTATAAATAGCAAGCTTGGGTTCATAAGCTCATCACAACTCAAACACACTTCTCTGGTCATTCTAAAGGCTCTCAAGCATCATTCTCTGTTCTACAATCAAGTCTCAACTTCTGTAAGTTGCTTAGTTCCTTTGTAGTTCAAATTATGCTTAGTAAATCACTAAAAACCAAACCGTCGTAAATACGGTTTGACTATCGAATAAATCCGTGATGGTATATATGTGGGTAATAAACCTCTAAAAGGGTTCCCTCTGATCACCACTCTAACTATGTCAAATGTCGAGTCAAACGTGCGGTTAAAAAGTCAACAGAAAGCTATTTTTGCGATTTATGCATAACCTGTAATGTATATGCTATGAAACCTGTTTAGACGCTCATAAAACATGATAATAAGTATATAAACTTGTTTGCGCTCGTTTGAATCGACCATTTGCTATATTGAACCGGTTCGGAGCCGAATGTCGCAAAAGTTTGACTTTTGCTTTGACTTCAGTTCTGACCCGTTTTAGTGAGGTATAGATATGCCTTAGGACTCTCTTAGGACCAGGTTACATGATGGTATAAACCTCTGTGATCGGTTCATGATTTGTCCGAGTCTTTTACGCATTTCCGTTAATCGCCTAAAAGTTGACCGTAACGGCCTTTTAAAAAATAAAACGAGTATTTCGGACACGTGAACGGACCATAACCTTGCTTATTAAATTATAAGCATGTCCTTAAAGTTTCACGTCAATCCGAGGTCTAGAATGAGAGTTATGCTAAATAGCGCATTTAAAGTAAACTTTTGTAATTAACGGCGCAATTAGCATAACGCCTATCTAAACCAAGATTTCGTCACCAAAACTTTTGCCCACTGTTATAAAATGATATTTTGGGAATTTTAAAGATTTTTAATAATTTTTACCTTGCTCATAACCTGCGGTTATGGCTACGGTTCGGTAAATACCGAATATGCCCTTTTCGGCCAAAACTTGAGTTCTACAAGGTCTTTTGACCTGATTCCAGTTACCACTGATTTTAAATAATAAATAAAGTATTTTAGACTTTACAAACTGTTCGGGAAACTCAGATTTCCTGTAGAACTCGAAAAGCCCTTTAAAAGTCTTTAAAATGACCGAAAAGCCCCTACGGGGCATAATATTAACTTAAACTCGTTACGGGCATCACGGAAGGTATCCTACTGATACCACAACCTCTTTAAGGCATATTGACTTAGGAAATAAGCATAAGACTCTCATGGTTAACCGTTTCGCCTATTGCGCACACGGTTCGGCTTATGAAACTAGTTTTCGTAAATTAGCCGATACGGGTCAAATTATATTATTTGGACCCCAAAATCCAGAGTGTGAACCTTGAACCCATATAAAACAAGTCTCTGAACTTGTTTGGGGCAGAATCACATTCCATTCTCGGTTTTCGCCTTTTCGCGCGATTAAACCATATTTATATTCCGGAACCAACCGGTCTAGGCTACGGCCAATATAAAGACCCGTTAGGATTCTAAGAGGTTAATTAAAACCTTCGTTCCAGATTAGGAGCCCAGTAAAAGCTATCGGTGATTTAATCAAATTAAGGAATAATACTTTCAAAGGTAAATACTTTAACTTATTTCCCCTATACGGGCTTGGGTTACGGTATGTTAATACCGCTTGATTGAGCATTATATCTTTCCATCGCTTAGGTGGTTAATTAAATAATATGATCGGCTCATTTAAACAGTTTTGTTTCTTAAAAGTCTTTGGGGGGTTTAATGACTGTTGTCCCGGATATCCTTGGCATCATTTTACGAAATGGCCACGACCATCGACATCCCGGTGTAGGCGTACACCCGGTATACATTGTCGACATTAAATTAAAAGACGTAGCCATTGGTTTTTATACTACGGTTTTACGCAATGTGGTGTGTCTATAAATCTTTAAACCGGCACGACCCGGGCTACTGAACGCATAAAAGAACATGTAATACGTTCACAAGATTTTAATAATTTTCCCAAGTTATAAAAGAGTTTGTGCCTTGTGCATTCAAATCAATTTTTAATAAACATTTTCAAATGTGTCAGTTGAATGTATTTACCAGTGTAAACTGACGTATTTTCCCCAAAAAGATTAAGTGCAGGTACTATACGAAATTGGCTGGTATTAGCTTCCTAAGCATCACGAATAGTCTCGCAAACTCGATGTCGTATCTGAATGAACAATATATTATTATTTTGATCCGCTGTGGATACATTCGACTTCTGTAATACTTTTGATATTACAACCAGAGGTTGAAGTATATAATTATCTTTAAAGCTTCCGCTGTGCATTTATATAATTGTGTGGTTTGACTATATTGTTGCCAACATCGTCACGGTAATCCCCCACCGGGCCCACCGGTGATACACGTGGAAATCGGGGTGTGACAGTGTGGCTGCCTGAAACCCATTAGATCTAACATTTTGTTCCGCGGTCTAGGTATATAGTTGATTAATGGTGCTTATGTTACCCTATTCGCCACATTGTCTATGTGTCATTCCTTAGTTTTGTGTTCTACATACCATAGTACATGTATTTTCCCCAAGTTTAGAAAACAAGTAAAAAGTTTAAAAGTGGGGACATGAACTCACAGTTTTGCGTATCTTGCGTTGTAAACTTCACCGGGTTTGTCTCGTAAGCGTCGTGACCTATATGTGTTCTATGTACGTTAGTCACTAGACTTGTGACACACGAAGTACAAGTCACCATCTTAAGTTAAGTATTTGTTTTGTGTATGATCATTGTTTGTGAGGGTCGTGCCCTTGTTTGTCGGGTCTCGCGAGTTCGTCGTGTTCTTTGTATTTTGAATTTGTATTGTTCTTTTGTAAATATATATATATATTACTTCCAAAAAATATATATTTGTTTATGTGACATGTGAAGGTCATTAAGTGTTAAAAATAACTATATTTTTAACTTACCCAAAATATTTTACTTATATTATTTTTCAAAAATAAACATAAGTATTTTGTTAAATAGTATTTCCAATATTATTTTGTGCAAGTATACTTAGGAAAGTATATCTGTATTTTTATGTAAATAGTCGTGTATTTTACATTAATTGCCAAAATCAAGACTTTGATTATTAATACTTTTCAGATTTATATTTCTCAACAATAATATATTTATAAGACTTGTGTGAAATATATATATTTTGTTATTTTCCGATTTTTGCATAATTTCCATTACTTGGTAATAATTATATATATTTGTCCAAATATATATTTAAGTCCAAAATTGTCCATTATTTGTCCAAGTCCAAAATTTGTTAAGGCATATATTTATATAAATACATTTTCTTGTATTTGTCCATATACCCTTTCATGGGTTATTTTGTATGAATATTCTTAGGCATTTGTTATGTATTTTTATGTGTATTTTGTTGGTGATACTCCTTGGGAGTATTTAGTGTATTTTCATGTTCCTAATACACTACTACATATAATACACATAATATACACTTAGTTCAAAATTTGGTGATCACTAAATATATTCTTCCCTAAAAATATACATACTTAATAATGAATTTTAACTTAAAGAAATCCTTATTTCTAAGCTTGTAATTTTGTACAAAAAATAGGAAACCTTGATAAACATTTTTAGGTGAATTTTTTGACATAGTTTCCCCTAAAAATGGAGGTTTCCCATGTTTTCAAAACATGTGTTTATTTTCCTTTCATCATAAAAATCAAATTCCAATCAAGATCACAAGTTACATACACTAATTTCATCATGTAAAACCTTATGATGAACTTGATTCTTGTTAAAAATGCGTTGTCTTTTAGATTTACACTTTAGATACTCCATTCTTCCAAAAACAAGTGTCTTGAAGACTTTTTCATGAACTTTATATGAAGTTTAGTTTCATAAGTTGATTATCCATAAACTTTATCACTTCAAGATTACAATAATCATACTTTAAAACTATTTTTCAAGTTCACATAAAGACTTTTTAAGTTCATCTTCAAGTTTAACCATGGATCTTTCAAGATCCATGCTTAAACTTGTTAGATCTAAGCTTCTAACAAGCTTTAACATGATGGATCTAAACATAAACACAAGATTAACAACAACAACTTCATAACATACATCAAACATCACTAAAAATACTTGTTTTTCTTTAGGTTATGTTAGATCTTCATATCTTCATCCTTTAAAGTTTAGTTTCTTAGATGGTGTAACTTGTACATAACACTAACATGAAGTGAAATAGATTTTAGCATGCTTACTACTGGCTCTAGTGGCTAGGGAAGTGGCATAAACAAGATGAAGATGGAGATAGAAGAAAATGAGAGGTTAAAAGCTCCTCCAAGTGGTCCCTGAGCTTCCTTTGCTTCAAGCCTTCTTAGATCACCTTTTTACACCTTGATATAACCTTGGATTGCTTGTAAGATGATTGAAAATGGTGGATGTGTGGGTGGCTATGTATGGCCGAGAGGAAGAAGAAGAGAGGATGAAAAGATGGTGTTTGAAAGTTGAGAAGATGATAATGTTTCTTAACACCTTAGGTCATGTTCTTATATCAAAAACACTTGGTTACCCATAGGTTCTAATGTTTAATATCTCCCAACATTAGAAATATTATATTCAAAAGGTTGTGGGGCCCTTGGGGCCGGTTATACATGGAGGGGAGGGGGTAAATTGTAAGGTTTAGGAACTTGAAGGTTATAAGTGTAAGTTAGAAGGTTTATGTTTAAATTAAATGTGTTTATGTGTTTTTATGATTTTTAAGGTGTTTTATCACCAATACTAGCTTTATATCTTAAAACCATCCTTCTACTCTAGTTTTGATGTTTTGGGTAGTGTCTGATTATTCGGTCGGTTACCGGTTCGTTAAAATGCTAAATTGTGCAGTTTTACTAGGTATGAAGCACCTTTTGCGACAGTTTTCATTCCCAATAATTTAGAAGTTATCCTGGACACTAAAATATAAATTATGCATGTTATTTCATGGTTTAAATGTTGTTTTTGTTGTTTTCTGCAGACCTCTGCATTTATAGTGCGTTACGGGTACTTTTTAGTGTCTGTTTTAGTTTCCGGAAAGTGTTTATGTTAACACTTGTTCCTAGACTTGGGTTTTAATGTGTTTTTGATGTTGGACCTACATCTAGGCCCTAAATCTATTGTCTGATTATGTTCCGTGGTCATGCTGACGCAGCTTGTCATACCGGTGAGTTTACTAGTCTTTCTGACGCAACGCTTAATGTAATGCACAATGCGATATTTGAAGTATAAAACATGCATGAATTCATATGTAAAGCAAGTAAGCACATAATGTTGATGTCTAAGCACATAATTGCAGGAAAATATTTAATTATTAAATTAGTACAGAAATTGCCGATTTTGTGCCAGTTGTCACACCATGGCTAAAGTGAAATTGTGCATTGATATTTCTTCCTAGCTATGCAATATGATATATATATATATATATATATATATATATATATATATTATTTGAATTTATAAACATGATATAGTACATGTCTAGTGAGGAGACATTCGAATGGTAAAGAATATATGCCGATACCCTAAAGGTAAGAATGATATGTGCCTAGATTTTACTAACCCATGAAAACTAGTTTTGTTAGTCTTGTAGATGTAAAGAATGTAAAACAACATAGTCGTGGCTTATGGTATTTGTTTGCAAGAGGAAGCACTAGAAGTCTCACAATAAGATTTTACAACATTATTCAACATAAAGGATTGCACTTTTCATTTTTAAGTTATTAAGATCACTAAACGTGTACAACTTATTGCAAAGAGACAAGTCATTCTACAAAAGTTTTGAGCAAATTTCAAGAAAGATGGATAAACGTCACTTAAAGGATGCATATTATAATGAGGGGGGGGGGATTTATTCAAGTTGCACTCTTTTTCCCTCACTAAGTTTTGTCTCATTTTAGTTTTCTTAGTAAGGTTTTTAATGAGGCAACATATCGGATTCAAAAGTATCAGGAGAAGAAAATATGCGCTGCACTCTTTTCCCTTAGTTGAGGTTTTGTCCCACTGGGTTTTCCAAAGCAAGGTTTCTAACGAGGCAATATCTCAAGGCGTATTAAAGTTGATAATCAAGGGAGAGTGTTATAAATATAATAATGTGGTTATCAACTCCTTAAATAGATTGGCTTGTTTACCAAGACTTCATCTCCTATATATATTCATTGTATTCCTTTCTAAAAGACATCCAATCAATAATATCAATCTCTTTCTCTAAAAAAAGAGTGCAACTTGAATAAATCTCCCCCTCATTATAATATGCATCCTTTAAGTGATGTGTGTCCATCTTCCTTGAAAGTTGCTCAAAACTTTTGTAGATTTTCCCTCACTAAGTTTTGTCCCATTTTGGTTTTCTTAGTAAGGTTTTTAATGAGGCACCATATCTGATTCAAAAGTATCAGGAGAAGAAAATATGCGCTGCACTCTTTTTCCCTTAGCCGAGGTTTTGTCCCACTGGGTTTTCCAAAGCAAGGTTTATAATGAGGCAACATCTCAAAGTGTATTAAAGTTGATAACCAAGGGAGAGTGTTATTGAAACACCCTAACACGTTTTAACCAAAAGAGACGCAACGGAAAATACCGACTCAAAAATTCTTTCTTTCTTATCTATATTATATACTTGGAGGCTCATTTCTAAAATGTCAAACACTATCTTGAAAAGATTTACAACCTTCATTGTTAATTAACGCATCAAATGTAATATATAAATACAAGTCATGTGACTGCTCTTCCCGTACAATCCTTGCTCTTTGACTCGATCTTCAACCTCTTAGACTTCATAATAATGTTAAGTCCATGCAACCTGCAATCACCACATACACGCGCATCATTAATATTTGGTGATGTCATTCATTATCTAAACATACATAATTAAATGACCATGCCACATTCTTTCTACTCTTGCTAATCCTTTCGATTATCATTCCAAGTACAATCTTGCATCCCAATCATTAAATCTTCACAAGGACAACAATAGTATACCTGCATTTCATTTCATTCTCAAAGCATTTGATTAGTAACGTTAATACTCAAAAGTATTGTAGCCATGCATACATGTATACAAGCGCTATTCTTTCGTGTATAATCAATCCAATTTCGTGCGTACACACACATACGTATATTTATACGCACACACAACATACAAGCTCATACATACCACTTACATTCCCATATAATTTTTACTAACATATCCTAGTCACAATCATCCATATAAATAAGTCTCATACGAACAAACTTACGTGCATGTTCATTTCTCCTCATGCTTACCTATGGATTCTGCCACTAACATGTAGGTAGATCTATACACATACATATCTCCAAACTTATTTCTTTCCCACACATACCTTGAGTGAACGTTCCACTATTGAGTGAACATTCTTGCTGACGAGTGAACGTTCCAACTGTTGAGTGAACATTCTTGCTGACGAGTGAACGTTCCAACTGTTGAGTGAACATTCTTGCTAATGAGTGAACATTCTTGCTGACGAGTGAACGTTCCAACTGTTGAGTGAACATTCTTGCTGACGAGTGAACGTTCCAACTGTTGAGTGAACATTCTTGCTGCCGAGTGAACGTTCCAACTGTTGAGTGGACATTCTTGCTGACGTTCTGTTGAGTGAACATTCTTGCTGACGAGTGAACGTTCAACTCTTGAGTGAACATGTCGTAGATTACTACAGCTTGCTGCTGTTTCCCCTTGTCTACTTGGTCGTAAGCTACGGCGGACCTGCCGTAGCTTACGACGGGTTCTTTCACTCTAACCCTTCTTCCTTTTTGAATTTTCACAAGACAACCGTTAGATATCCGAACCTCCTTCTTCCACATTTTTCATGCTTCCAAGACGTAACGTGACCGTAATTCAAGCCCCCATATCCTTTTACTACTTAACCCCAAGATCAAACCATCTACCGCATCACGCTATGTTTCTTTCTACATTTTGACCCGTTCACTTATACTGTGTAATTCCAAACATAGATAACCACCAACGACTTACCATCTTAACTTCATTTAATAATAAGAAGTGATTTCGGAAATCGCTTACCTTATGCGTCCATGTTCGTATCCGCTTCCTTTCCTCATCTTGGCCTGTTAGCCTTTCGTGCTTGATTCCATCTCGACATGATCCCTATACTTTCATGTGATCGCAATCACATTCTTGTTAGTATACATGATTGTATATATTAATGATTATATCAAATTCATATTCAACATTTGACCATCATTAGTTAACTAGATTATAAGCCCGTGTATTACACAGATCTAAAGATAGAAATCATGTCACTTTACAAAATTTATACAAATATACACAAGTGAATTACTTTTATACATACACCAATTTACATAACCTAGTTGTTCTTTTTCTTTGTCGGGAAGCAATGAAAGTAGGTCATCATTTACTTTCTGTACTACTTCGTTCATAGCAATTATGACTCTGTTATGAAATTATTTAGATTTTTTGAAATATTGAAGAATAATAGCAGTAGTATGATATTTTATGGTATGTTAATAGAAAAGTAAACCGCTATGCTATGCTTTGGTAAAGTTAAAATTGTTATTAGCGGTGATGTTTATAGATTGCCATTTAGATCAACACGGATAGCTTGAGATTAACATTTTTTTTTTAAATTATGAAATCCTGATATGCATTTTGATAAGAGATCTGAAAATTAGAGTCATAAATGCAAAAGTGGAGATGTTCTCCGATTGGATTGATCGAACCCGTGAATGACCAAAATTAAGGACATGAGAACCTAATTATCTTTACATCATTTAAATGATAGAAATCATGTCACTTTACAATATCTGCAAAATATACACAAGCAAATTATTTTTATACATACACCAATTGACATAACTTAGTTATTCTTTTTCTTTGTCGGGAAGCAATGAAAGTAGGTGATCATTTACTTTCTGTACAGCTTCGTTCGTAGCAAGTATGACTCTGTTATGAAATTATTTAGATTTTTTGAAATATTGAAGAATAATAGCAGTGGTATGATATTTTATGGTATGTTAATATAAAAGGTAAACCGCTATGCTTTGGTATTAAAATTGTTATTAGCGGTGATGTTTATAGATTGCCATTTAGATCAACACGGATAGCTTGAGATTAACATTTTTTTAAATTATGAAATCCTGATATGCACTTTGATAAGAGATCTGAAAATTAGAGTCATTAATGCAAAAGCAGAGATGTTCTCCGATTGAATTGATCGAACCCGTGAGTGACTAAAATTAAGGACTTGTGAACCTAATTATCTTTACATCATTTAAATATTGAATTTGTTTACAATACAATACAACACATAATAATATATTAATGATAATAATGTTAGATATTAATATAATAAATAATATATTAATAATAATATTATTAAATTAATATAATTCATAACACATCTTAAAAAATATACTATGGTTATTAATTATAATATCGGATACCCATTAGAATTATTATAGAAGTAATTACTATATTAATTATATTTAACTAATATTATTATTAAATTAAAGGAGAGAATGTTATTCGCATAAATATTAGAAGAAAGAAAAACTATATAATTAATATTTATAATGTTTAAATATATTCCATTTAGAATTGCAATAATATAATTTATATTAACTATTTTTATCGCTAATACTAATTTATAATATTTTGTTATTCATTCATTGCGAAAATCTAAAATATTTTGAGTATCCAAAAACAAGTAATCAATAATATATATGTTCATATAGCATAATGAAGAGATTTATATTTAATATTAATATTAGAAGAAGAGATTGACGAT
This sequence comes from Helianthus annuus, assembly GCF_002127325.2. Classification (NCBI taxonomy): domain Eukaryota; kingdom Viridiplantae; phylum Streptophyta; class Magnoliopsida; order Asterales; family Asteraceae; genus Helianthus; species Helianthus annuus. The sequence goes on along the minus strand of NC_035434.2, from coordinate 155,866,703 downwards.
ATTTTTTAAAATATTTATTATTTCAGTGATTAAGTTAATGTTATGTGATATATATTATTATATTAAATTAAAAAATATAAATAAAAATTGTGATATTGAAGGAACAAATGCCATGTGGCATTATTATAATTAAATAAGTGAGAAGAATGCCATGTGGCATTAAAAGGATTTCTTTATTAGTATTAGATTCTAACAAACATAAGGCATATTCCCACAATCATATGTTTTCAACTCATATAATTCATCACGGCATCACATATAACACATATTGATATAACGCGTACCATATGACTTCCTATAATCTTACAATTGTGACAACAAGTCTAACCATGCTTCTTATGCGCAGTTGACTTTCAGAAGTCAACAGTTTATCATATGAACTTTCGACTTAACCTCATACATCCATGTAATCATAGTCTCATTATATACATTTCCTACTCATGATGAAATATGCATTCAACCACATGATCGCCTAGTTATATACACACACCAAACATATTCAACTTCGTCTATACTAGTAATTCTCATAATCCTGCAACTATCCCCATGACCCATGCTTTGAAACCCAACATCATTCCAATTTACTCTTTTCTAGGATTCTCAAACACTCCCCATCTACTCCTTAAATCGCAATTAAGACGATCGAACAATCCACACGTGTACATTACATCATACAAGCATGTAGTGCAAGCTCTTAAATCATACTTCTACTAAATCTCACATTGACTACATTCTCACATGGATTTCATCAAGAACATATGACACATGATATTTTACTATCAAATACATGATTTCCACATTCCACACATATTCATCTTTTACTTACATACAATTTCATCTATTAAGCTCACCTAGACATTTCATCAACACTTGGTGTGCGTACCACAAATAAAGCACAATGCACAAGTATTTTATGCATAATCTTACTAGTTCATATCAAGATCATCAAATTCCACTAATCTCACATAACTTTCATTCTAAATCAAATTCATTTAGCCCTAATCTACAATATCCACTTTCATATAAATCAAAACTATACTGGATTTAGCACATGCAACATCATCATCTTCATAACATTACTTCCATAAGTGGGTTTTCATTAAAACATCAAAATAATCAGAAATTCTAGCATGATTCATGTTTCATGAGATGATTCTAATTCATCATCATACTAATTTCACATAAACTCACGGATTAAACACAACCTATTTCATCAATGATCATTAAATTATAATTTCCAATTACCACAAGTTTATTAAGGCTAGATGGTGAAGAATCTTCATTCATGCAAGAGATTAGCTTCCAATTCCACCAACAATTTCTTCAATTATAGGGTTTTTGGGGAAGTACCCCTTTTTTTCTTCATATGTGTGTGTATATGTCGACACATATACATACATCCATATAAATATGCAGATTTTTATTAAGTTTCTAACCTTTCACTTTTGGTCCTTCTACTTTTGAACCCTTGGTTGTTTACAACCAACATCATCATCTCATTTATACTAAATCCTTATTTATTTAACTAAGTTAAATAACTTAGTTAGTACATTTCACACCCCAAATAAGAAAGCATCCTATCAAATTATAAATTTGAGTTTTTGGGGTGTTACAGTTCTAAATATAATAATGTGGTTATCAACTCCTTAAATAGATTGGCTTGTTTACCAAGACTTCATCTCCTATATATATTCATTGTATTCCTTTGTAAAAGACATTCAATCAATAATATCAATCTATTTCTCTCTATTATTCTCTCATGTTCTTTTACTATTAGGCTAGTTTCACAACAAAAGATATATTATTAGCAGGTATTTGGAAGTATTTTAAAAGATATAAGAATTAAAATCCCTAATAAACTGTTGAACACAAATAAACATAAACAAATGTGTTACCGAACATTCACGAACTTAAATGAATGAACCAAACCTTTGTTGATGTTTGTTCCTTTATTAAACGAACGAACACAAACGAACTTTACGTAGAACAGTTCACAAACTGTTCATTGAACGTTGGGTTTACTTGCAATCCTAGGTTGTTTCAAGCGTGGGGAGACGAATGTAACCATGTAGATCCCAATATCAATACGGATCACAGTGGTTGATTGTTTTAGTCCAAAACACCTATTGATTAGGTGTTTGAATATGTAAAAGTCAAGAAAAATCAAAAGATGAAGATGAAGATCTTGGTTTGATGATTAACAACAAGTGTTGTATGAATTCCCAACTGATATAAACGTTAATGAGCTCCTGGAAATCGGATTAAGCACAAGAAATAACAAGAAGATCACAACACTAGAGTTTTCACCAAAGAAACTGGCCAAAACCTTGGCTAGGGCAGCATTACATGAGTTTATATAGGATCTGACTTGCGGGCATAATTATAATTATGCTGGCATCTTAATTACACCAAGTCAGATTTGCAACTATCAAAACATTACAATTTTATCCCCTAGACTTTCTAAAGCCTAATAAACTTAAATCGAACAATCCAGAACCATCTAAAACAAGTACCAACGGTCTCAAATGACCTAACAATATTCCCCCTAGACCGTTGCGTACTTGATCGTTCTTCATTCTTGTTTAGCGTTTTAGACCCTAAGCGACTCAAGTACCGACGGTCTCAAAATGGTCTAACAATATTCCCCCCTAGACCGTTGCGTACTTGAGCGTCTTCATTCTTTGACTCTGGTTTCAGAATTTGCTGCGTCTTTTCCCATGTTGTGATGTGATGGAGTTTACTTGTTATCAGCTTCACTTGCGTCCTCCATTGTGACATTGTATGTGGATGATGTTGGAGATTGAATCTCTCAAACCTCCGATTCAGATGAAAGATCCTTGTCTTTTGGAGCAGGTGAATGACGATCAGCTGGTTTTTCAGCTTCTTTCTTCTTTCTAGCCTCGTCACGCTCCTTTTGTACTTCAATTTTGAATAAGATCTCCATTATCTCAGTCTATCTTTCTCTCACTTTTTCACAGCTCACAAGTATCCTTACGCAGGTAAAGTTTACATCTCAAGATCAGCTTGTAGTACCGAATCACCCCACATTTTCTTTTGCTTGTCTCTGCTTTTTGTAACCTGTTGGGGATCTTCTTCAATATCATGTTCTTTGTTTCAGTGTGAGAGACTTCAAAGAGATCATATGCAGAAGAGTTGTTGGATCAAATCCAGTTAAGTCTTCAAAGGATGATTGATATTCTTAAAATACCACCGCCAACTTCCGCTCACGAACCACCATCACCCGCTTCTGCAATAACAACACCACCAGTTACCGCTCTCGTGCCACCACCGGTTTCTGCCGCAATACCACATGCCTCACCACCAAAAGTACCACAACAACCACCCGTTTCTGCCACTAAAACTCTGGTTCCGACCACCATTACCACCACCATAGCATCACCATCGACACCATCACTCAACCCACCACCATCCCCAGTGCCGATAAGACGAAGAGCCACAATCAAGGTTGCTACTCCGGTCACAGTTGCAACCATGTTTAAGACAGTTGTGATTTCAACGATGACAAAAATGAAAATGACACCATTCATAGGTGCAGTCGGGAGGCATGAGTGGCGCCCACCGTGGTATTCCGTTTCGACATCTCTGAATGTTGTTGGACGCGTCGAATGGCGGCCTCCATGGCGCAACAAGTTCCATCCAGGTTCATCCTTGAGGACAAGGATGTTTCGAGGGGGAGAGATTGTTATGTAGCCGGCATGTGCATGGAATGGAACGTGATGCATGGTCATTCTAGTTAATTAATTGGTCATGTGTGGTTTAGTTTATTACTTTCAGTTGAGTCTTTCACTTCCAACTCCTACACGTTTTGTAGTAGTGGGTAGTTTAGGTCATGTCCTCTCTGTTTTGCTATATATGTAGATGGTTAGTTTACTAGAAGAGTTAGGAATGAAATATGAATTAAGTCTTGGTTTCTTTCTAATTTTCTTTCAAGTTTCGATCTATTTTCTTTAGATCAATTGGTTAACAATTAGGTTCGTAACAACTCACCTCCTTCACTCGATATCTATAGATCATCTTTTCGGATAAATAAGTTTTGGTTGTTTTACATTGGTCACACAATACTCATATTGTAAGTTCATATATATTATTTTCAGATTTCAAATTAGATTAACGTGTCCACTCGAGATGAATATATGATAGACTTGTAGACCACGCGTAGCTTACATTCATATAACCACTATGTTTAAAAGCTAAATAACTTTACATTATGATAAAAAAAAAATTAATGAGCTAATTGCCATTTTAGTTCATGTGGTTTGATTATTTTGGCAGTTTAGCCCAAATATTTGAAATGTTGCCATTTTAGTCCAGATAATTTCAAACGTTGTCATTTTAGTCAACTAGGTTAACTTTATCCGTTTTTCTGTTAAAGAGTAGGGCAATTTGGTCATTTTATATGTCCGAATTGCCCTTTCAGTTAACAGAATTACATATAAAATGACTGAATTGCCCTCATCATTAACAGAAAAATGAATGAAGTTAACTCAGTGGACTTTAATGGCAATGTTTGAAACTATTTGGACTAAAATAATAATGTTTAAACCTTTAGACTAAACTGGCAAAATAACCCAAACTAAACTACATGGACTAAAATGAAATTTAACTAAAAAATTAATTCATCAAAAACATTACACTTTCTACCCTCATACTTTTGACAAACAAACGCAAATAAAATAAAAACAAAATGACACTGACTCAACGGCCGACCGGTGCTGATTGCTGATGTTCAGATCTCTCTCTTTCTCTGTTCTCTCTGATCTGGTAGATCTTTATATACATACACATACATATACGTATATATAAATTTCTTTTAATTATGATAATTATCAATTGCGTTTCTAATTTCCCCCCAATTTTGTACACTCAGAAGAAGAAGCAGCAGCTCTCCTAGGGTTTCTTATCGCACAATTTGATTAATAATTGTTAGATATGGCTGCTCCACCTGCTAGGGCTCGAGCGGATTATGATTACCTCATCAAGCTCCTGTTAATCGGTGACAGTGGTATGTTGTAATAATGTTTTTATTATTGTGTGTATATATATGAATAACTCTGTTTGTGCGGTTTGATTTAGAGAGATCTGTCAAGTTTTGATTGTGATTTGGTGCTGTTTTTTGTGATTAGGGTTAATTTAGGGATTAATATATCTAATTCTGTTAATATCATATTATTTTAAAGCAAAGATGGAAGGAAGTCTGTAAATTTTGATGGTGGTCAAGGAATTTTTATATGTGTCTAGGTATGATTGGTTTACGCCCCGGTTGAGGTGCGCGCATATAATGTATATATGTGTGGGCCCTCGGGGGCAAAAGTGAAATTGCACTAATTTTAACGTTATTTTAGTATTTTCGTGAAAATAATGTTAAAAGTGGTGGACGGTTCATCATGCATCTTGTGGTGGCGTTGATAGCCGAAAGACAAGGGGTTACATACACTAATCGGCCTTTGTCTTATGTTCAAGGCTTGATGCAAGACTACTATCGAGCTCGGGTCTCACTCGAAGGCTCGAAGCAGCCTCTCTGTTCCTACGGGTAGAGGTAAGACTGTCTACATATTACCCTCCTCAGACCCTACCTTAGCTTTGCTATTGGTGGGATTTACTGAGTATGATGATGATGAAGGTATGATTGGTTTACACTGTTTTGGGACTGGACGCACTGGACCGGTCCGGTTGAGCCCATTTGAACCGACTCTATTTGAACTGGTCGGTTATCGGTCGGACTGGTTGAACCGGTATAAGACGGGTTGGGGAGACTAGATTTCAAAATTTTTAACTTTTTTTTTTTTTCCAAAATCTTATTTATGGATTCAATTACTACTTCGGAGTTCGGTCTATGTATTTCGTTTATTCCAACAGAGCAAATCTACACAAAAAAGACATTTAGTTCCATATCTTGTCTTGAATTAGCTATGTATGTATACGTTTAACTTTTAAATTATTTATGACATTATCCGGTTTTGAAACCGGTCTAACCAGTGGATGTGTAAGGTGGCCGCTTCGATGACTGGTTCGATTATGAAAACATTCCTGGTTTCAAGTAATGTTGTTTAGAATTGCATTCATGGGACTCTCTCCATATATCTTCTTACAGTTAAAGTGGCTTAATGTGATAAGTGATAACCGAATGCTTTCGGCCCAGAACTTAAAATGGAGACAGTTTTTTTCGTTGCGTAGTGCTGCTAATGTAGATGATCAGATCTTATATTCTTCTGTTTACCCTTTAGATTACAGTATTCTGGTCACTCAGACGTTTATGATTGCAGGTGTTGGTAAGAGTTGTCTTCTTTTACGTTTCTCAGATGGTTCCTTCACCACTAGTTTCATTACAACCATAGGGTTCGTATGTTTACACTTTCAGTTATCTTCCTTATCGTACATAACCTTGTCTATAATTTGTCTCCGGATGATTAATACTTTGGTCTTCACGTATGTAGAATTGACTTTAAGATAAGGACCATTGAGCTTGACGGAAAACGAATCAAACTGCAAATCTGGGACACTGCTGGTCAAGAGCGATTCAGGACAATCACCACTGGTATATTATCTATGTGGAATTATGATTCGTATGATCGTATCCATTTGAATCACCTGTTTTATTACCAATCTTGATGTTGTGCAGCATATTATCGTGGCGCCATGGGTATTCTGCTGGTGTATGATGTAACCGATGAATCATCCTTCAACAGTAATTGCTTATACCTCTGTAGTTGATTATTTTTCATAATCGTTTCTCCGTTATCGGCTAAAAGAAATATTACATCTATTTTTAGAACGCTACTTTCCTTTCGGGTCAATCATTGATTTTTAGTTTATATTCTTTACCATTTTTTCGACTGATCTTGATATTATGATCTATATTGTTAGACATAAGGAATTGGATTCGTAACATAGAACAACATGCGTCTGATAATGTAAACAAGATTCTGGTCGGGAACAAGGCTGACATGGACGAGAGCAAACGGGTCTGCATTTTCTCTGTTTTTTAATAGGAGTAAAATGTCATTTTCGTCCCTGAGGTTTGGCTACTTTTGCGACTTTCGTCCAAATGTTTGTTTTTTCGCATATGGATCCATAATGTTTGAAATCTTGCCATTTTCATCCAACTCGTTAACTCCATCCATTTCCCTCCGTTAAATGAGGGGCATTTCCGTCTTTTTAGACATTTTTTGTGATGTTAAAGGGTTTGGGAGGTGATTAAATCAACAAAAGTGGATATCTCCGTTAAATGAGGGGCATTTCCGTCTTTCTAGACATTTTTTGTGATGTTAAAGGGTTTGGGAGGTGATTAAATCAACAAAAGTGGATCTTTATTTCTTATAGTGTTTTTATTTTAATAAAAAATATCTAAAAATACGGAAATGCCCCTCATTTAACTGAGGAAAATGGATGGAGTTAACGAGTCGGATGAAAATGGCAAGATTTCAAACATTTTGGATCTAGATGCCAAAAAACAAACCTTTGTACGAAAATCGCAAAAGTGACCAAACCTCAGGGACGAAAATGGCATTTTACTCATTTTTTAATATGATACGTTTATGCACCCCTGCTGACTTGGCAAAATCTAAATCGTGTAGGCCGTTCCTACGTCAAAGGGTCAGGCACTTGCTGATGAATATGGAATCAAATTCTTTGAAACTGTAAGTCAAACTTCTATCACTAGTCAAACATTGTCATTACATGCGTATATTGCTACTTACCTTAACATTCAAACAGAGTGCGAAAACAAATATGAATGTGGAAGAGGTCTTCTTCTCGATAGGTCGGGATATAAAACAAAGACTTTCTGAAACTGACACAAAGGCTGCTGAGGTATGTTCATATGCCATTTTCTTTGTATTATTATCAATCACTGAAAAAATATGATCTATATGTAAACCTGATAATTAGCTACACAGGGAGCCGGTCGAATTGGTCAAACGGGTTGAAAACAGCCATACGTCATTTATTGCATGCAACCTTCTAAATCGTTTAATTCAGATGATTTAGATTATTAAATAATAGTAATAATGGAGTAAAATGTCATTTTCATCCCAGAGGTTTGGCCCGTTTTGCGACTTTCGTCAAAAGGTTTGTTTTTCCGCACATGGATCCAAAAGGTTTAAAATCTTGTCATTTTCATCCTGCTCGTTAACTCCATCCATTTTTCTCCGTTAAGTCATGGGTATTTTCGTCTTTTTTGTTAACTTAAAGGGCAATTCGGTCCTTTTCAGGGATATTCGGTCTTTTTACATAAAGTGAAAAAGACCGAATTGCCCTTTAAGTTAACAAAAGGACGGAAACACCCCTGACTTAAAGGAGAAAAATGGATGGAGTTAACGAACCAGATGAAAATGGCAAGAATTCAAACCTTTTGGATCCAGATGCGGAAAAACAAACATTTGGACGAAAGTCGCAAAACTGGCCAAACCTGAGGAACGAAAATGGAATTTTACTCTATTGTTTTTCTAACCATAATTAACATAATACTCGGTATATTTCAACCCTCATACAAAATGGACTGATTCAACCTGGATTAATTTTGAATCGTTATGCACCCGCCCAACCTAGGATCTTGCCACCTTTAGCTCGGGGTTATTTCGAAACCTGGTTCTGTTTTAACCATTTTAATATTTCATATTTGCAGCCTCAGACTATTAAGATTAACCAACCAGACCAGTCAGCTGGAGGTTCACAAGCTGGTGAGAAATCTGCATGCTGTGGATAGATAATGAGTTGCGCTGAGAGGCATCCACAGGGTAGTTTTGACTCCGTTAAGATTTTCTTGTACTTTTCTCATTATTTTAAATTTGGTTTACAAAGTTCTGATTTTAAAGTTGCTCCCATTATGAGAAATGTTTTAATGTATCTTTCTTGTTTTGGCGTTTCTAATGACCGTGTTAACTAGGGGTGTGAATTTCTGACACGACCGAAAACACCACGAACTTAACACGAAATTCGTGGGTTTAGGTTTAGTCTAAGCGGGTTCGGGCCAGTTTCAGGTTGAACCCGTGAACCCATTTAGCTAAACGGGTCGGATTTGGGTCAACCCAGTCGGGTTCGCCTGTTTATATTATATTATATTTTTTTCACAGTACGTTTTTGTCGTAAATTAAAGTGTGTATTTTATGCCATATTTATAACTTAAAAGAGAAATTGGCATAAGATTTTATAATTTAAATGTAATTGTATTAAACTAGTATTGGTGTTCTTGCTTCGCGGCGGCGTCGTAGGAGGGTGTTGGCGAGAATGTATTTGTTACATGATATATCATATATCGATGATATATATAGACCATGCAGACTTTAATGTAAACGACAATAAAAATAAGCAATTAACACGGTTAAGTAAACATATATCGAGAATTAAAAGATAACTTTAACTACGATAAGGTAAATAAAAATTTATTAAAACGGTTACATGGTATATTAAAGGTTAGTATACTATAAACTATGTAGGCTTTAATCTAAACGATGGTAAAAATAAGCAAGCAACACAACTAAGTAAACATGTATAGAGTTAAAAGTTAACTTTAATTATAATAAGTTAAACATATAATAATTAAAATGAAAAAAAAATTAAGTTATAAAAAAAAATAAAAAAACAAATATTTTTTGAAAATAAGAAAAATTAACCTTAATAAACTTCAAGTGTTGTATGATAACTTTACTAAAGTTTGAGTGTCGAAATGTAAATCGCTTATAGGAAAAGAATTATTATTAAATTTCCGTATACAAATCTCTACGTTTATAAAAAAAATTATTAGTGTTTAAGTCATTAAAATATAAATTAACTAAAAACAATAACATTTCTAACCTTTTAAATTGAAGTGAAAGGAGCAATCAAGAAGTAAAAAAACAATATTATTGAAACCTTGAAGTGAATGGACCAATAAAAAAATTTGTACTGTTAACATTTCAAATTGTTATTACATAGAATACATTTGTGTTTTTTTTAGTAGATTTTAAATTTAATATATTAATTTGCAAAAAAATAAAAATAAAAAAAAATCGGATTGAACGGGTCGTGTTCGGGTCAACCCGTGAATATTTGAGTCGTGTTCAGGTTCATATGACACGATTTTTGGGTTCGTGTCGTGTTCGGTTTCGGGTCAGGTTGAACCCGCCAACCCGCGAACATAACCCGTTTAGCATCCCTAGTGTTAACGTATGGGCTTGTATAGAAACTGCATTTTGACCGATTTATCTCTTAGAAAAGAATAAAAACTATGAAAAGATCAAGAGACTAATAACTTTGAAATAAATGTAGAAAAGCATTAAGTTTGTAATCGTGTTTTGAGGTTGAATGTAAAAAAGCATTTGTAATCGTGTTTTGAGGTTGAGAAAATGGCTGCCATTTTTTGGTTTTTTCATTTGAACTGCTTCAACCGAAATACTTGCTTGACTAAAGCTTTTGTTTTTGTCCCCTAAACTTATTTTGTTATGATTAACTATAGTTACATTAATAATATTATTTAGAAAGAGTTGCACTGATTGAGAAATTGCCGTTTTGGTTCTTGCTTCCTGAGTTTGAGAAATTGCCTCTTTGATTTTCGTTGTTCACTCTAAGGCTATGTGTTATACACATCTGTTAACCCTTACTGTCACTTCAACGTCACATCACCATGTCGTCTCATACCTTTAATCCACCACTTAAGTTATGTTATATTCATCCCTTATCACAAACTGCCACCTCAACATCACATCAGATTCACAAACCTCCATAAAAAACCCTTATTGTTCCAGTAATATACATACCTCTACATCAACGTCAATCGTCCTTTTCCTCCTCCTTGCCACCGCGGTTGTTGTCACTGTCGCATGTACGGGTTGATCAAAGTGAAGACAGAGGGGTGGGGGAGACTTGGAGGGTTGGATACTTGAAGGGGGCCATGTTTGTGTTGGGGAAATTTCAGAAACCGGACGATCAGAGAGGCGTATAATCACTCTCAGATCAAATTATTTCGGTGGTTCACCTGAATAATTCAATCGGATACAACTCTGATTTTTGAAAAAATTGAACCAGGGTATGTTTTTGCGTGAATTGTATGAACCAGAAGAGAATGATCAAACCTCAGCCAGGGGCTCTGCCACTTGGACCCCGCCAGGGGTTGCCGCCCCTTGGACCCTGCTCCCAGGGGCGCTGCCCCCTTGGAACCCCCGTAGAGTACGGGCTCCGCCCGTACACTTCGAATTATAATAACTCAAACAAGCGTGCCCTCCCGCATCTCCTAACTTGCTTCATGTGTAATATAATTCGCTTTGATCACCAAGTCAATCCCCGATTACATTAAAATATCTAACAGTTCGCTTGAAGTCCGTGGTTGCCAGGGTGGAATGGAAGTGATTTTCATGACATTTTTGGTGCTCTAAGATTGGATCAAAATACGGTATACCCGGGTTCTTGAAACATCGAAATACGCATATTCCGGGGCGACACACTGTTTCCCGTGACCCCGATTGTCTACATTAGCACCCCGCTAGCCAATACTATATCTATAACACAGTTAAATGCAACATATTTGGATTTGCTTCTTGACACTCTAAGTATTAACATTTTTTTATGAAGTTACTAATATACCTATTTTTAAGTTTAGGTTAGATACAATACCATAATTAAATCAATAATTATTTAATGAATTAGATTTATCAAATTAGGTTGGGAGTGAGAAAAAAATAAATTTACAAAAACATCACTTTAATAAATACTTTTTTAACAACATTATTTTGGTAAATACTTTTTTCACCAACATCGTTATAGAAAAAACTCCATTTTATCTTTAAATATACTTACACTATTCTACTAGGTTTGAATAAAGGTTTAAACAAGTAATAATTTTCCAGTTTAATAATTTTTATTGTTATCAATAAAAAAGAAAGCTTATATATTTTACGCAGTAACAAATATTACACGAATGGTTTTCTTGATAAGACCATATTGCGCTTCTGATCTTGTGGTTAGATTTCTCATGACATACAACAGAAAACTTTAAAACTCAAATACTTCATAATTTAACTTTTACAATTTTTGCAACTTAGAATAATCTATATCACATTATTCACACTGTCCCATGATGTCATCTTCTATTGTCGTATGAACTAAATCCCATAATTTTGCTCGTCTATCTGTTATCCTTACATAATTTGTCTTGGTGATTGGAATGCAACAATTATATTACAGGAAAAAAAAATGAAACACGTACTAAAATAGGTCACCTTTCGTTGTTGATTCTATAACTTATAAAACAAACTTTTGTTTATGAGAACCACATTTCATCTTTCAAAACACTTTAGGCCATCCGTAGTCATAAAGCCCCTTGTGGGGCGTTATGTGACACGTGTCGTGCCACGTCACACGGGGGCTTTATGGGGCGTTATATCACTAGAGCCCGTAGTCATAAAGCCCCTACCCATCATTACCTAAATATTAATTTTCAATTTTATTAATTAATTATAAAAACCTTAACTGAATTTGATTGGTCCATTTTTGAAAAGAAGCATCCATAGCGCTGCATCCTTTTTTTTCTCCCATAACGCCCCCCGTCGTGGTGTTCGGGGCGTTATGAAGGAAAAGGGCGCCATATACAACCCCATTACACATACTCTTATAAAATGTTTAGTTTGGATGACCTGACCCACAATGCATCTCCACCCAAAATCTTACTAGTCTATATCTGATAATAGAGAAACCAAATGAACAGTGAATGTGATGTTGTTGTGATCTGATTGGACTATTTAGAGGTGTTGGCCTCATCATCGTTCCCAAACACGTGTCACTCATACTTTTTTTCTTTCTTCTAAACCTAATCCACAAACACATATTGACATATTGTTTTCTCAGAGACAGAGAGAGAGGTTGAGATTGACGACAGTGGTGGTATCCGGCCGATGACAGAGGCTTCTAGGGTTTCGAGGAGTGTCAGACGCTTCAGAGGAGATGGATTAACGTTGGAGGAACAAAGATGGCGGACCTACCGGCGGCGACGAAGACGGCAGCGGTATGGACTTTTCGATGCTCGATACAAACCGTAATGCAAAATGCGAAGTAAATTTCAAAATGTTCGTAAAGATCATCGGGTAGTATTGAACCGAATGCTCGTAACTGTGGAAATTCTGATAGAATATACGAGACGGCAAGTATCGTTAAGAAATGCTAACCTTGATGCTCGGCTTGTTGGCCATGTTCATTTGAACAAGACCTTGTAGAAAAGATACGCATGGCATAATTAACAATAGTAACCATGGAAATGATGCTTAGTCTTCGTGATAAGTACAGATAAGTAAGTTTGAGAAGGGTGATTTTGGTTGTAATAATAAGTCTTTGAATGAATATAGTATGCGTATGATAATATATCGACCCCTCCTAAGAGCTTAAAGGTAATCAGAAGTAATGATAGTAATGGAATGTTTAGGATGGCTCATAGTGAACAAAATGAAAGATAGCATATGATGTATGAGTAGTATAAAGTAAATCGATTTATTTCGATTAGCAAGTATATGAATGTAATATGCTTATATAGGAAGTTAGAAACAAGCCGCAGACTTAGGTTTGCACGATTAATAATGGTATACAATTGGAATAAATTCGACGAATGAAATGCTAGTGATGATATGTGCTAAGAGCTAGTATTATAAAGTAAAAGACACTAATAAGAGCTCTGGAGCATAATCTAACATAAGTATTGTGGATGAACAACTTGAAAGGGCTAAGAGTAGAATTGGTTTGGTTTGAATGAGAAAGGTTTCGGGGACGAAACCTCATTTAAGGGGGGTAGACTTGTAACACCCCAAAATCGAATTATTAATTTGCTAGTTTGTTATCATGTTTAACAAAATGAGGTATAATAACTAGGTTAGTAAACCTAGTTAAATGTCTAGCAAATTAAGTAAAGGAATGAAACTTGTGACAACTATGATGGGTGATAAACTTGAGGGACTAGGATTGCCAAATTTGAAAATGAATTTATTTAAAACAAAAATCTCACACACACAAGGTGTGTGTGTGCGTGAGAACGATCAGGAGCAAGGGGAAACCCTTCTCCTTCAACTACTTACAAGAAATCAAGAATTGAACCTGATTTTGGGGAGAAATCGGATGGATGAGCTTATATTCTTAATCATCTAGACAAGATGAACATGTGGTAAGTTGAAATTTGTGAATTGTTGATCTTACATGAAGTGGGTTATTGATTAATCCACGAATTGGTATGAAATTAAGCGTGATTATGTGTTAGAATTGCTATATAAAACGTGTATTATGTATGATTTCGGTTAATTTGATGATTTAAGAAGAAACCCACAATTTTGAATGAAGGTAGCGACATGGGTGTTCTACACATGTCCAATCCTTGTTTGATGTATTCGTTACTAGCTTGAAATGGGTTTGGTGATGTTAGTTTAGGGTTAATTGTATGAATGGAATGTGATTTTGAGCACTCTCTTGGTGATTGGGAATTTGGAAGTTAATGACTATGCTTGAACTAGTTGTAAACTATGCATAGTAGGTTGTATGCACACCAAGTGCTTGATAAAATGACTAGGTGAAGCTAGAAAGTGAAATTGTATGCAAGTTGTGAGTTTACATGTATAGAAAGCGATTGTGATAAAAGTAGTAGTTTACTAACTTGGAAAAATATGTTTTAGATGGTACTCGTATATGAATTCGGGTTGAAAGCATATGTCGGTCAAACTTATGCATTAGGAGCTTGTACATTGTGTTTGAACGGGTGAGGTTACTATGCGGTCTACTAATCCTTTAATTACGGTTAAAAGTGAACATACACTAAATGTATATAGTGTATGACTTCACTAACAAAGGATGGTATTAGGATTATGCTAAGTTGATTCTTATAAGATATGGTTGTCGAATGTAGAGTTATGAAAGTATAAGTAAGTGAGCATTGATTATATGTTATGTGTGATAGTGAATTTGGATTTCGAATATATTAAATATTATGGTTGACAAATCATGTCGTATGCATGTTAGTAAAAGTTGATGTTGATAAGAATAGGTAAATATGTGTTAATTTGAATGGGCATGAATACTAACATGATTATGGCATGGCGACATGAAAGAATTGGAATCACACGAGCATGGGCCAAGCATGGAAGGCTAACGGGTCAAGATGAGGCAAGGAAGCGGTTACGGGCAAGGATGCACAAGGTAAGTAATTTCCGTAATTACTTCTTAGTTGTTTATGTAAAGTTATATGCGACTTAACTAAGTATGATAATTGAGGTCATATAGGAATGAATGGTATGATATCGATGAAGTGTTAAACGGATCTTAGCTTTGATCCGAGCAAGGTATGTGTGATTAAGAATTGTAGCTAAGCGATAGGATTGATTACTTATGCAAGATAGTACTTTGTTGTTAAAGATGGGGCAAGGTTGACAAAAACGCCCTTGATGGGTATTTGGGGCAAACGACCTTAAAAGTCGTTTGGTAACGAGCTATTCGATTAGAGTAATGTCTTTGTCAAGTATGAAAGCGAAGTATAGGGTTTTGTATGTCGTAGACCATTTTATGCACAAATACCCATAACGGGTCAAAAAGGAGCTTTTGGGCGAAAATGGGTAAGAGGATGCAAAGCATCCGAGAGTTTTAATCTCTTTTGATAGTCGTTAATAAAATGATTAAGTTCATATGAAATTGAGGTCATAAAAACAGATTATGTGGATTTGCATGACGGGTCGAATAATTCGTAAATGATTATTAAGCCGATAGCGTGTAAGTTAAGAATTCCCTTAACCCGGATATGGGATTTTAAGTTCATATGATAGAATGTGAATTTACAAGCATGTAGGAAGAAACGTGAGGTTAAACGGACAATTGGGTTAAAAGTTATGCGAGTTTTAGTGGGCGTTTTATATCTGCACCCGGAGTATGGAACGCCGGGTTTGGGAGTATGGAACGCCGGGCAGAAACCCAAACGCCCATGCTTCACTGTCAAACGCTGGTTCCATGTTAAAGTGAACGTCGGGGTGTTCCAAACAAGCCTAGATCACTTTCCTTGAGTTCCTTTGATGTGTGTAAAGCTCCATGTGATAGGTTTATGATCCGGAATCACCACGTAACCTTCCACCACTATCCTACATGTAAAAATGCATCAAAGTAACATGTCTCGATACAAATTCGATGCTAAAACATGTAAATATTAACCACTTAGGCGTACCAAAAGCATATGCATCAGATATGTACGTATGTATGTATGTATAAACATGATTGTATGTAGATATGTAGGTGCGTATGATCAGACGTATGAATATATGAATGCACGAAGTAGGATTTATCATCTATGAAAAGAATGGGACAGGTATGCATGTATACATGGTTTCAATACGTTTGAGTATGGACGTTACTAATGATGTGCTTGAGATTGAAATGTAATGCAGGAATGAGAACGTCAGACTCTTGTAGAATTGAAGCCGAACCTTGAAGCCGAACTCGGAACAAAGGAATCCGAGAGGATAGTCGAATGAATCAAAGTTTATGTTGTCGAATGTTATATGATTTTTAATTTGTATCAGATTATTGTCGTATGACGTGGTCAATGACTAATGGTTAAGTTGTATGTGGTGTCCACAGGTACTACACGGATTTCTTCTACCACTATCGAAGATAAGCGGGCATAGATCGAGTCGAATAACAAGGGTTGTACGGAAAGAACGGTTACGTGGTCTTAATTTTGTAACGCATAAATTTTCAAACTAAAAAGGGAAGTGAATTTTGTAAGCTTCTTCTTGAATGTGTGTATTGTTATAAGACCGTAAAGAAAATTTTAAAGCTATTTTTCCGCTGCGTTATCTTTAAGTTCTTACACGACGATCTTACAGGGAATTGTTCTTATTACGAACGGGTCATGCCCGATTTTTTCTTAAATAATAGTATGGTAATATTACTTTTCGGACTAAGAAATATGGGCGTTACAATTGTTACGCCCAAAATTTCATCTTCCTAAATGTGATATTATCATACTATAATTTAACAAAAATCGGGCATGACCCGTCCATAAAACGAGCATACCCCTGTTTTAAACATAAACAAACTAGATACAATTCTACAATTCGTTCAACAAGATACTACTAAAAACCAATACAACAAATTTTGGATCAAAAACATTTGAACAAGCTAGCGGAAGCGTTTGGTATGACATAACATGAACACGCGCTCGCTCCGATTCTCCAAGTCGCCTGAATTGAGGATTTACCTACATTCAACAACAAAGCTTTAAAAAGTTAGTCATTTACTTATTTACTTATAAAATCGTCACTTTAGTTCCATTCGTGCATGTACTTTCATTTCTCTCATGCATTCGATTACCCAATTAAATGGGTATGACATATATTTTCAAACAACTAACCCGTTGGTAGATGATGACGACCAAACATAAAATGTTGTATAAACTAAAACGTCCATAGCATATTCTAACCGCATAAGTTACTTTAATCCGATTATCCTTTCAACATTCAACCGTTTCGTTATTATATCAACACTTCGAAAGTCCGACATTCATAACCTGCACTTTCAAACATACTCAATAATAACTTGGTTAGCCAAACCCGTAATCTCAACATATTCATTTACTACATCTTCATAAAAAGGACGTCAACCATTTAAATGCATCCAATTAACTTATATTCCAAACCCAATGGCATTATTAGTAACGCTAATTCTCAAATGCATCCAAATCATGCATTCGCACATACTTGCACACATACAAACTTACAATCATACACATCTACATACCTAATATACATTTAATCATACCTACAATCATGTATTCATATCTACGTGTTCCGTACGTATTTTTGTATACATTTACATGTAATACATGTCCAACTTCATTACATACATCTATCACACTCTTATATAAATTACATGAGGCTTAGACTTGGGTTTACAACTTATAATCGTCAAGGAAACACTCGAAATCATGTTTGGGAGGCCCGTCGTAGTTCACGGATAATATACCGAAGCCTACGGCGCATAAATCACATAAATAATATTTTTGACAGAACCTTCACCCGGCCGTGTCAGTTCACCACCCGCCCGTGTCAACTCTGCATTTTTCCTAACCATTAATCCTTACCGAAACGGACATAACTCTCTCATTTTTCATCCGTTTTGCGTCACGTTTCTTCCTATATGATTGTAATTTAATATTCTATCATGTGATCTTGAAGTCCAACATCCGAGTTAAGGAATTTCTTAACTTATACGTATTCGGCTTGTTATTCATCTATGAATTATTCGACCCATTCGTGCATTTATCAAAATAATCTATTGATTTGACCTCAACTTCATATGAACTTAATAATTAAAACATTATATTACTTAAACAACTAAAGAAGTGATTATAGAAATCACTTACCTTGAGTACTCCAATAAGTGTATTTGTCACCTTGCCTTATCTTGACCCGTTATCCTCCTATGCTTGAGCTCTCCTTGACACATTCCTATTATCTCATTCCATTACATCCATTCAATAGTTAGTATACGTAATCATACGCATCACTAATCACACTTCTATTCACGTGTCAATCGCTTAACGAGTTCAACATGTATCACAATACTACAATGCTAATCAATCTAACAATTTATCATTCCATCATCACAAAAGTCATACATGAGCTTCTAGCATGCATAATTATGTATTTATATCATGTTCATTATTCTTTCAACTTTCCATACTTAGAATGATAACATTTTCTAAGTTAGGCAACTTGTTTCATACATTAAACATTTCATACCATTTCTTAACACCTTGGTTTTTACACATCCATTCTACTATTTTCTATCAACAACCCGTTTCGACCCGTTGGTGCAATCATATGCATAGACTAGTTGGTAAGTGTTTTAGACACTTAAAACAATCAAATAACTTACTAATAATTTATTAAAATCAGTAGTTCATGATTCATACAAGTGTGCATAACAATACAACTATTTTTACTTAATATTTATACTAAAAATGTGCAGCAACTTTCTGCGCAGCAGCTATTCACGACACATTTTAACCCATTTATCTTCTGATTCAGTTCTTCATGTTCAAATATGAAATGATCTACACTCAGAGATCTTTCTAAGCATATAAACATCGTAACAATCGGACATTCCTATGATTTTATATGATTTTTACAAAATCAGCACAGAAGCTGAAATGCTTCCAAACAGCTTGCTGTCAAAACGAATTTACTAACTTTTCATGCTGTTTTGACCCACTAAATCTCATAACCAGCCTCTTATGACCAAATATGAAATGTAATATGCGAAACAACCTTTTCAACGATATAAGGCTCGTTGTCTAACTCCTAATAACGAATGAGATACGGCCTTTACAAGATGACTATCTAAGGCTGTCGAAAGTAACTATTTTACACAAACTTTGTAGGCATTTTATCAAACACTTGGCGGGTTTCGCATTTAAAGCATAATGTACAAATATTTCATGCTTAATCTTCAAAGTTCTTACTTCCAAACATCAACACAACCAAAACATTAAACTAGCTTCATACCATATTCCGCCTAACTTGCAAGAGTTCATCTTATACAACATAATCAATCAAATTTACACATGATTTGAACATGGGTGATTCACCCATGTTACTACCTTCACTATCAATGGTGGTTTCAACTTTAATCATCAAAATTACTTAAAATCCTTCAGAATTCAAGTCCTATTTGATGCTTCTAACACATATTCATGAGTAATTTCACACAATTTCGTGGATTAAACATAAACCCACTTTATACAAGATCATAAAATCTAAAATTACAACTTACCACATGTTTCATATAGCTTTTTGATGTAGAATCTCTACACATGCAAGAGAATTAAGGCTGGATTTTGCTTCAATTCTTCAACATTTCATCATCATGAGAAACCCTTCTTGGCCCTTGGCTTGCATCGACACCAACATCAGACTTATGTCTGATGTTTGTGATCTTCCACTACTTAACCAAACTTTAATTAAAATGTACAAGTTCAACCCTTGTAGTTTTGATAATTTATTTATTTTCTTCTTGTAACTAACATAGAAAAACAAACTAGGTTAACTAATCCTAGTTAAGTTATTTCACACATAATTCTAGTAAATGCCTTATTTATCAACTATTAGATTTTGGGGCATTACAGTTATTTATCCTCACTTGTTTTATTGAGTTTTCATTTTTGGGGCGTTACAAGTCTACCCCCCTTAAAAGAGGTTTCGTCCCCGAAACCTTTCTCATTCCAACTGGACCAGTTCTATTCCTACTTTTTCATCTTTTCATTCACAATGCATACTACCATAGGGATGCATTCGAGATCTTGGCAAGAGTTTTATTCATTCATAAACGTCTTTGTACGCATTGTCCCTCCGTTCTCAAATCAAGTAAATTACTTTCATAATCGCATTAAAGTCAGAATCTGATCCAGAGCTCTTATTAGTGTCGTCTTCACTTTATAATGCTAGCTCCTAGCACATACCATTACTAGCGCTTCATTCATCGAACTTATTCCAAGTGTATACAGTTATTAATCATACAAACTAAGTCTATGGCTTGTTTCTAACATCCTATTTAAGCATATTACATTCATATATTTACTAACCAAAATAAATCGGTTTAATTTCATACTGCTCATACATCCTATGCTATCTTTCATGTCGTTCACCACGAGCCATCCAAACATTCCATTTCTATCATTACTTTTGATTACCTTTAAACTCATAGGGGGGGGGGGTCAATACATTATCATATGCATACTATAATCATTCAAAGACTTATTATTTAAATCAAAGTCACCCTTCTTCAACTTACTTATCCGTACTTAATTCGAAGACTAAGTATTATTTCCAAGGTTACTGTTGTTATACATGCCATACGTATCTTTTCTACAATATTTTGTTCAAATGAACATGGCCAACAAGCCGAGCATCAAAGTTAGCAATTCTTAACGATACTTGCCGTCTCTTATATTCTATCAGAATTTCCACAGTAATGTGCATTCAGGTTCAATACCACCCGACGATCATTACGAACATTTAGAAGTTCACTTCACATTTTTCATTACGGTTTGTATATACATATTCTACTCTGACGCATCCCTCTCTAGTCGAGTCATAACCTCATACTACACTTACAACCCTTTTTATACGTACCTGACGGAAGTGAATTCCATTGATTCGTTATCCATACCTTACGGTAATCGTTCCTTTCCGATTAGTGACATTGCGCGTCTATTCATCAAGCTTACCTATGAGTATAAAACTTAACAATCAAAACATTAGCTACTGAGTTCAAATGGCAATCGCCATCTGACCCGTATGACCCATTTGTCCTATCGACTATTCTTGTACGAAACGCATTTGCATAATATATTCATATATATATATAGAAGTGGTCGTGAATGCAATAACGAATGTATGAAGTTAAATCCGTTATACGGATAGAACGAAAGATTTATGTTGAAAGCAATTAACCCGATGTGACCGGGTCGTAAGCGGTATGCTTGAATCTCATTATGAGAGTATATGCCATTACCCCTTTAATTGGGTAATCGAATGTGTAAAGGAAATGAAAGTATATGAGCAAATGGAACTAAAATGTTAGTATTGTAAGCGAAATAAGTATTATGACTAACTTTCAAAATGGGAAGGGCAAGTGTTTGCAAGAAAACACTGGAACAGTGAAGCGATGAGATCGTAAGCATGTCTGAATTGAAAAGGAGTACAAACATGTACCTCGATACGTATGTATATATAAATAATAAGAATGATATATTAAGAAATGGCCATGTATTGACTCGTTATGAATAGGTCTAACACACTAATGTCTTAAGAAGAATTGAGAAAGTATTGATATATAAATGAGGTGATGTGATAAACAACATGTCTGAATGAGATCGAATGAAATGTGTAAATCACAAATTTTATAATGAGATTGGCAGTAATCATGATGCAATAAAGCTACCTAGGACGGTGAAAGAATGCTCATGAATGGAAGCTCATGTTACCAGATGGACAAGATTAACCCTGTTAAGATACGGGTTCGTGAAGGAGCAAGTCAACTCGGGTTGTTACACGTTGGCTCGTGCCAAATTAGCGAGGTTAGTAAATGGTTTAACTTGTGGATGTTAAATAGAAAGTTACATATTGAATAATACTTCTATGCGAACTGGTGGTACTGAATTGAGTGATCGTAACTGTGGAAATTCTGATAGAATATAAGAAACGACAAGTATCGATAAGAAATGCTAACCTTGATGCTCGGCTTGTTGGCCATGTTCATTTGAACAAGGCATTGTAGAAAAGATATGCATGACATAGATAACAATAGTAACCATGGAAATAATGCTTAGTCTTCATGTTAAGTACGGATAAGTAGGTGTAAAAAGGGTGATTTCGGTTGTAATAATAAGTCTTTGAATGATTGCAGTAGGCGTATGATAATATATCGACCCTTCCTATGAGCTTAAAGCTAATCAGAGGTAATGATAGTAATGGAATGTTTAGGATAGCTCATAGTGAACAAAATAAAAGATAGCATATGATGTATGAGTAGTATGAAATAAATCGATTTATTTTGATTAGTAAATGTATGAATGTAATATGGTTAAATAGGAAGCTAGAAACAAGTTGTGACCTTAGGTCTTTACGAGTAATAATTGTATACATTTGGAATAAGTTCAATAAATGAAATGCTAGTGATAGTATGTACTAGAAACTAGCAATATAAAGTGAAAGACACTAATAAGAGCTCTGGATCAGACCCTGACCTCGTGTGATTATGAAAGTAAATTACTAATTTAAGAAGATAAGGACAATGCGTACGATCATAATTATGCATGATTAAGACTTTTGCAAAGACCCCGAATGACTTATGTTGTAATGTGCCCATTGAATGAGTACAATAGAAAGGTAAGAGTAAGAACGAGAAAGGTTTCGGGGACGAAACCTTCTTTAAGGGGGGTAGACTTGTAACACCCCAAAATTCGAATTATTAAATTCGTTAGCATGTTGCCATGTTTAATAAAATGAGATACAATAACTAAGTTAATAAACCTAGTTAAATGCCTATTAGATAAGCTAAATGATGAAACTTGTGGCATTTATGATAGTAAGTTAAACTTGAGGGACTTAGAGTGCCAAACTTGGAAGTTTAATTTATTAAAACAAAAATCACACACACATCCACACAACGTGTGCGTGTGATCGAGCAGGAGAAAAGGGGAAGGGGTGTAAACCCTAACCCACATGAAATCATCAAATTGGAAAAGGATTTGAGGGTTAATTGGATGCATGAACCAAGATTTATGATCACTCAAGCATTCTTGACACCAAGTAAGTCGAATTTTGCATATTGGTGATGTTTGATTTAGTGGGTTTAGTGTAATTCGTGAATGTAATGCTAAATCTAGTATGAATGATGGTTGCTATGGCTGTGTAGACATCAAGATATGTTAAATTTTGAATATGAACATGGATTAGGCAAAACCCACTTGCATGTCAAGGAATGGCTAGAAATTTTGAGGTTTCTACATGTTAATTTGGTTGTTGTTGATGATCTTGTTATGGATAATTGATGTCACAACCATATGTTCATAGTTAGGATGAAATATTGTTATGAACTTGATTGATTGTTAATAAGCTATGTGAAGAATTAGTAGGAATCACACTTTAAAAGCTTGTACATAATGTGTTACAAATGCGAAACCCGCCAAGTGTTCGATGAAATGCCTAAGAGACCAAATTGTGAAATTATATGAAAGTTGTGGGTAAGTATGTATAGAAAGTGTTTGTAGTCGTTAGCAAAATAATATGTTAAGTGTGCTTACGGTGGAGTTCATATGAGAATTCGGATTGAATGTATGGTGTGGTAAAATTATGCATTAGGAACTTGTACCTTATGCTTCAATGGTGTGATGCTCGCCATGTATTTGATGCGCTAGATTTATGGTAATTAAAAGTGAATGCGTATGAGTGTGAAATGAATAGCTTATTGGTAAACGATAATGTTGGAGTTATGTCGTGAACGTATGTAAGATAATAACTTTGATTAAGTGAATGTTGAACAATGTGGTTGTTAGTTCATGTTTATCTATGATAAAGTTCGACTATTAAGAGTCTATGTAGTTAAAAGTTGGAAATGGATGTGATATGAATGAACATGCGGACTAACTATGATATGGGCATAATGACTTGAAAGGATAGGAATCCCAAATTGACATGGACTCAAGTATGGAAAGCTAACGGGTCAAGCGGAGGTGAGGAAGCAAGCATGAACACTAACGCTTAAGGTAAGTGATTCCGTAATCACTTCTTAGTTGTTTATGTAATGTTATATGCAATTTAATTATATGTGATAATTGAGGTCGAATAGGAATGAATTGTATGATGTCAATGGAGTATTAAACGGATTTTAGTTTTGATCCGAGCAAGGTAGGTGTGATTAAGAAATAGTAGCTAAGTAGTGGAATTGGTTACTTATGTAAGGAATTCCTTTGTTATTAAGGATAGAGCATAGTTGACTAAAATGCCCTTGATAGGTATATCGGGCAAACGACCTTAGAAGTCGTTTGGAAACGAGCTATTCGATTAGAGTAATGTCTTGGACAAGTATGAAAGCGAAGTATAGGGTTTGGTATGTCATAGTCCACTTAATGCGCAAATACCCATAACGGGTCAAAAATAAGCCTTTGAGCGAAAATGGGTTAAGAGGATGCAAGAAGTCCGAGAATTTAATCTTTTATGATAGGTGCCAATGAAATTATTAAAGTTCATATGAGATTGAGGTCAAATAAACAGATTATGTTGATAAATGCACGAACGGGTCAATTAGTTAGAAAATGATAATATGTCGAATGCACGTAAGTTAAGAATTTCCTTAATCCGGAGGTAGGATTTCAAGTTAATATGATAGAATGTGAATTTACAAGCATGTAGGAAGAAACGGGAGGTTAAACGGGTAAACGGTTTAAAAGTTATGCAAGTTTTAGTGGGTGTTTTGTATCTGCACCCGGAGTATGGAACGCCGGGTTTGGGAGTATGGAACGCCGGGCAGAAACCCAAACGCCCATGCTTCACTGTCAAACGCTGGTTCCATGTTAAAGTGAACGTCGGGGTGTTCCAAACAAGCCTAGATCACTTTCCTTGAGTTCCTTTGATGTGTGTAAAGCTCCATGTGATAGGTTTATGATCCGGAATCATCACGTAACCTTCCACCACTACCCTACATGTAAAAATGCATCAAAGTAACATGTCTCGATACAAATTTGATGCTAAAACATGTAAATATTAACCACTTAGGCGTACCAAAAGCATATGCATCAGATATGTACGTATGTATGTAGGTATAAATATGATTGTATGTAGATATGTAGGTGCGTATGATCAGACGTATAGATATATGAATGCACGAAGTAGGATTTATCGTCTATGAAAAGAATGGGACAGGTATGCATGTATACATGGTTTCAATACGTTTGAGTATGGACATTACTAATGATGTGCTTGAGATTGAAATGTAATGCAGGAATGAGAACGTCAGACTCTTGTAGAATTGAAGCCGAACCTTGAAGCCGAACTCGGAACAAAGGAATCCGAGAGGATAGTCGAATGAATCAAAGTTTATGTTGTCGAATGTTATATGATTTTTTTTAATTTGTATCAGATTATTGTTGTATGACGTTGTCAATGACTAATGGTTAAGTTGTATGTGGCGTCCACAGGTACTACACGGATTTCTTCTGCTGCTAAGGAAGTGAAGCGGACGTAGATCGAGTCAAGAGCAAGGATTGTACGGATAGATCGGTCACATAGTTGAAGTATATAATGTCTAGAAATCTAAATTTTAGTATGAATGTTGTGAATTCTTTTATAGAACGTTTAACATTTTTAGAATTTGGAACCTTCGTGAAAGTAATGTCGTTAATAAGGAAAGAAATTTTAAAGCTCTTTTTTCCGCTGCGCCATTTTTAAGGTTAAACGTGTTAGGGTGTAACAAGATAATAGAGAAACCAAATGATCAGTGAATGTGATGTTGTTGTGATCTGATTGGACTATTTAGAGGTGTTGGCCTCATCATCGTTCCCAAACACGTGTCACTCATACTTTTTTTCTTTCTTCTAAACCTAATCCACAAACACATATTGACATATTGTTTTCTCAGAGACAGAGAGAGAGGTTGAGATTGACGACCGTGGTGGTATCCGGCCGATGACAGAGGCTTCTAGGGTTTCGAGGAGTGTCAGACGCTTCAGAGGAGATGGATTAACGTTGGAGGAACAAAGATGGCGGACCTACCGGCGGCGACGAAGATGGCAGCGGTATGGACTTTTCGATGCTCGGCGAGAAGCTTATCTGTTCAGTCTGTTCCGCAAGATCTCTCGGTTTTCTTCCGTCGAATTCTGATCGTCCTGAGGTAACTTAATCATATTGTTATGTTAATTGAGTCTGTTTCGATCTAACTAGCTCAGTGTAATAACAGTCCATGATGATTATCAGTGAAAATGTACGCATGTTTAACTGTTAGGCTTAATATGTAACTTAACTATATGATTTTTGTTAGTGAGTTGTTTGATTAAAGTTATACACGCTCTGATATGCAACTGGGTGACTCAGATAGATTGTGTAAAGCTTCATCATTGTGTAATTAGGTTTTGTCGGTATTTAATTGGAATTTTGGGGGTAAGGCCGTGGGGTATGGTGGGGCGGGGGTTGGGACTTGGGTTGGGCATTTGGTGACACGTGTCCGCGGAGCCAGCCCACTGCCGGGTTACGTGTCCGCGGGATATGGCGGGGCGTGGGTTGGGCTTGGGTTGGGTGAACCACGTGGCATAAATGGTTTTTTAAAACAATTTAAAACAAACACCCGCCTGACGTGGCGAGGTGAGCAAATCAGAGTCCGCCAGCTCGCTTGGCCAAACCGCCCCACGCCCGGCTTGAAACCCAAGCCCCAAGGGCCACGCCCCAAACCCAAGCCCACCCGGGGTGGTGACTTGGGCGTTTTACCCCAACCCACGCCAAAAGTCCCGCGCTGTACCCCACGGCCTAAGGGGATTGGGCATTGGTAGCTTCTAACAGGAACTGTGTATGTTGTGGTTTTAACTTTTAACAATCTCTTCTTTAAGCGAAGCTCCACAAAGGAGAAATATTACCGAGTGCTCAAAGGCTATATAAACACGGTTTTGATTTGTATTTAAAATTAATAACAATTGTAGTTGATCAAATGTATTTACTCAAGCAAAGATCATGCAGATTATCACTAAAATATGTGTTATAATTATGTTACAGGTCCCGGAGCGGTCTGCAGCTGCAACAACTATAAGTCGTGCGCCTGCTTCAGTCCCTCCGCATCGAAGGCATAATATAATCTCTTCGAGCGATGAAGAGCTTAGTTCTATATATGGAAGTGAGCCTTCTAATTAATCACTGGAAGAACTTGAGGAAGAATCCTGTCGTTCCGTTGTGATTGTATCGGCGGCAAGTTCTTAGGACATGTGTTCAGCTATAATCTTAGAACTGGGGATACGTATGAAACGATTGCACAAGAGAGGTATGCTAAATTGACAACTGAAGACTGGATTCAGAGGTTTAATAGTTATGATTCTCATAGATTACTTGATACGGCTAATGTTAATGTGACGGTTAATTGTTCGTGTGGAAATCGTAAGATTTCAAAGGATTATGGTTTGTTTTTGACTCATCCTCTTCGTCCGGGGGAGAATCTGGAGTCGATTTCATATGCAGCGAATCTTAGTTCAGACTTAATTCGGAGTTATAATCCAGGTATCAATTTTAGCCAAGGAAGTGGTTTGATATTGAAGAAACACTGATCTAATTAGGGACTTAATTGAGATTGGTTTATGTTTCTATCATAGTGGTTAATCTTCTTATGGATATTTGAGCTCCGACTTGGTAATCGATCCTGCAAAACAGAACACCGTTACTCGTTAAGAGGGGAATGTGGGGGTTTCCCTCTTAACCAGGCTCCGGCGTGAGAATAAGCGACTGCTTTGAGAGTAATTAAGTGCTAAGAGTGAGAGTAGAGGGAATAGACTGTTTAACCTGTGGGATGAGGTCTCTATTTATAGCCGGAGAGGTGTAAGGGGTTATGGGCTGATGGGCCTTGGGCCGGAAACGGACAACATAACGGATATGCTCTTTGTCTCACTGGCGTCGACCGCTTAGTGGCTTCTAGACGTCCCTCGGTGCTGGCGCACCTTGATTGGAGCCACGTGTCACTGCTGTCGGCCTTGTTGTCCTTCTGTCGTCAGCAGACAAGTGGAGATCGTGGGACAGTTGTCTCCGTCCTCTGATTGGTGCCACGTAGGCGTCCTTGTGTACTTCTCATCAGACGATCGTGGCGCACGATTGACCAGAGCCTGCTGGACGCTCATTGGCTCCTTTTACTGCCACTTGTACCTTATGTACCACTGTAGGTAGCCGTGCGCTTCCCTACTGTGTGGTTCTTGTTGGACAGAAAACTAACCCGCGCGGGGTTAGTATGCTCATTGGTTCCATTGTTTTATGCTAAGTGCTGATATCTGAGCCTCTTGTGGGCCCTGCCTCGAGCGGGATAGACTACAACGTGGTGTAGGTCGCGCGTGGATATTATTAATAAGTTTTCTGAAATAAGGAGTATGGTCTCACGCGCAACCTGGGCGGAGGTTTGCGCGACTTTTTGGGACCATACCCCTTCAGATATATATTCTGGGGCGAGGTGAATATTTAGCTTGAGTTTATGATAAAGTGGAATAGAATAAAATCATAGATGAATGTGCATTGAATGGTAGGGTTGTCATCTTAGTTTAAAAAGCGCGCCTAGGCTCAACACCTCAGCGCCGTATGCAACATGAGGTGAAGTTTTATAGAAAGCGCAGAGGCGCGGTTTTTTTTTTTTTTTTGTGAAAAATCGGCTTTGAGGTGTGTGCCTCATGTACATGCCATATTTTTGTGCAGCGGATTGTGGTACATCATGCTTTTTTTTAGGTTGGGAATAGATAATGGAAAAATATATAATCTCCTTGTGCCTCGTATACGAAAAGCTTGCCACTTTTTCGCCTTGCCCCTCGGTTTTAGACTTTGTCGCTTTGTGCACTTCACACGGTTTAAAACCAAGGATGTCATAAAAAAAATTCCCAAAAATTTTCATGATGAAGCACCATGGATATGAATTTACATGCAAATTGATAATAATGTGATGTTTGATATACATCCCATGGCAAGGTTAGTAGTCTGAAGTTTGAACTGGACTTTAAGCACACCCGGTTCAGCTGTTTTTGAAGAAAAATTCAGGACGAATTGCTTACTACAGTTTTGGACCGGCTGGTTTTCATGTTTCGATTATGACGGTTTTGTATTAATAATAAAAGTAGACAAAAGATCAAATACAAATAATCTTAACATACTAAACATACAAATTGAAGGAAAACCCAAAAAGACAAGGTGGCATTTTTGTAATTACCACCAACTATCAAAGTTACAACCAAAAATACCTAAAAAAACACAATTTTTTTTAACATTTTTTTATTAAAAAATCGCTACATTTCGTTAGCAAAAAAAAAAGGTAGCGATTTTTAGCATTTTAGCTTGGGTGGGGGGGGGGGGGGGTTAGGTTTTTTTTAGGTTTTTGGGGGTGGGGGGTAGGTTTTTTTTAGGTTTTTGGGGGTGGGGCGTGGGGGGGGGGGGGTTAGGTTTTTTTAGGTTTTTGGGGGTGGGGGGGGGGGTTAGGTTTTTTTAGGTTTTTGGGGGGTGGGGGGTTTAGGTTTTTTTTTGGGGGTGGGGGGAGTGGTTAGGTTTTTTTAGGTATATTTGTAGAGTAACTTTGATAGTTATTGATAATTACAAAAATGTCACCTTGTCTTTTTGAGTTTTCCTTCAATTTGTATGTTTAGTATGTTAAGATTATTTGTACAAGAACTTTACCCAATAAAAGTAACTATACATTATTTTTTTAGAAGTTTAAGTAAATACAACAATACTTTAAAGGTAACCAACTTCCCTCATAGTTTTTTGAACAACAATAACTTTTTTATACGTTAATATTTAAAAAACAATACACTTTAAAAACGAGCATTTTATTCTCTTTAATTTGAGTATGGTACTTTTGGTTAACAGTTCGGTTCGGTTTATAAACCGGGTTGGGACAAAAACCGGCTACAAACCGCCGGGTCGAATCGGATTGAAACTGATTTTCCAAAAACTGGTTTTTTTTATAACCTGGTTCGGTTTTTGTTTTTGTCAAATCGATTTTTTTTGCCCACCTCTTGCTATATATATATATTTTTAATTTAACAAAAAATAACATGTTACGTGCTTGACATAACTTTAAATTTCTAAAGTAAGAAAATAAAATTATATAATTGTTAAGCTCTCAGTACAATTTACAAAACTTAAATCGTTAACCTCGGATTGTATATATTTTTCAGTTTGGTCAGTTTGTATTGTCATCAAAGTGGATGTGTTGTAATGCTTTGTTTTTATTGGCATTTTGCAGATGAAAATGGAAATTATCCACCCTTTAAAACCAGGTATATTCTTTCACTTGAATGCCATGTTATTTTCTGTGCTTCTTTTGTTTTCTTTAGTTTTTTTTAATAAATGGTTGATTTTTATGCGACAATATTTTAAAGAAAACACAGATGTGAATAGTCTTACTTATCAAACCAAAAATGGGATTTATGCAGAGGGATTTTGACTGGCAAGTGTAATTATTTCAGGGGTCATGACTACATGTATTTGGTGAGAATAATGAATATGGTAAGAAGAGGACTTAAACTCTGATTTTGGGTTTTATCTACTTGCTGAATAAGGCATACCACACACGACAATCTTTTTGGTTTAGATTAGATCTATGATGTATATTTTTCTTCACATTTAACTACAACTAAGTAACAAACCATGGTTGTCGCTAAAATGGAATCATAGCGCTTTTTGCACTTTGTTCCCACTCACTTGATGTTACAAAAGTTGGTGTTTTTTAGCATTTTTATTACTCTTTTTAAAAATTTATAGTGTTTATTTATGACAGGATATAAAGAAATGGTAGTTGATCTTATGAAAAAATGTCAACAGCGAACATATATGTGCAGAAAGAAAATGTTATAAGAATTAAACTTATGTGTGATTACATGGTTATGCAGAAACGATGACATGTATGATGGCGAGTACTTTGTAGACAAAATGCATTGGGTGAAACTGAAACGGGTCAAACTGGTTGAAGGTTGTCAGTATGTCATTAATTTGTTGTACCCAACCCGAACCTACCCATTACTTGACCCGTCTACTGTGCCACCACTACTTCTTCGTAGAAAATGCCAGTTGATCTGTGATTTTTGTTCTGCAACAGGTCCAACATTTTAAAACTAAAGGTGGCATTGCATTGAACAACAACTTTGAGAGAATGAGGTTACATGTATGCTTTCTAACTATCCATCCATCATCAGACCTTCAAATCGCTCCACCGATCTTTGTTTTAGTCTGACATGATGGTTTTTGTTGCTGTATTTGAATTAACCATGTGGTCGACTTGATTCGCCACATGGTAAAGTTTTGAAGCTGTTATAGCACGATGGGTATATATAATCAAAGGGAGGTGAGAGGTTCTCACTTCTCTTCGTTGCTTTGTTATTTTCTCTCAAACGTCTTCTTTGAATCTTCAAACTTGTTCTTCATATCTTCAAGATTTCTTCAAATCTTCCAAGTTTTTTCCAGAATTTCTTCCGATATGAGTGAAGAACATCAAGAAGTTGCTGTTACTGAGGAAGGACCAGTTCCTGTCCTCAGATGGGACCTAGGGCTCTTCGAACAAATCGTTCGGAGCTTCCGATTCCCACCAGAGTGGGATGCCCGGTATCCGGCTCAGGGCCAGACCGCGGCTGATGCCCCACCTGGATACATTACCCTATATGAAGATTTCTTTCTTCAGGGTAATTTCAGATTGCCGGCTACAAACTTCATGGGCCACATTCTTCATCATTACAACTTTCATCTATCGCAGATGAGCCCACCTGGGATGGTTAGGGTTCGTCACTTCGAGTTCTTGTGCCATTCTCATGGCATTGAGCCATCTGTGGATAAGTTTCGGGCCTTCTACTAGTTGCAGAGGACGATGGGTTTCTTCTCCTTTGCAAGCCGTGGTGCGGCGAAGAAGATTCTGCTAAACCCCCCGAAGAGTTTCCATGACTGGAAACCTAAGTTCTTCTTCATCCGTGAAGAGGTTTTGCCGATTGCCATGCCCTTTAGGGATTGGACTGAGGCAATACCGAAGGAAGACCTTCCAATTCCGAAAACTGCCCGGTGGTATCAGCAATTGAACCCAACCCCAAATCGGGTGTTTGGGGAAAACGTTTTAGTAGCGGCTAAGATGAGTGACCAGTGGTCACCCAACAGCAGGGAGGTTCCGGTGTTGAAGATCGGCGATCAAGGTCAGTTATCTCCATTTTTTTTTGTAGTTCTTTGCTTCAATTGTTACTTACTTACATTCATGTTTAGAGGCGCAACTCTATCAAGCTGCCTTTTCCACATTTGGTGGTTCCATGGGCGTGCGCCCAATGCGCGATGACGAGGAGAGCTGGTATGACCAGATCAAGGCCAACTTCATGTATCCGGTTGATGGTGCCTTTGCTTCGCCGCCAACCACGACTGAAGGTGCGCAATTTCCTAAACCTCGTCCTTTGCGCTCTGTGACTTCTGCTGGGAAAGAGATTCTCTATCTTTCCAGCGAGGAGTCAGTAGGGTCTTCCAGCGGCAAGCTAAGTTCGTGGTCTAACATCTTTGCAGGTGTGTTGCGCGACCTGGGGATTGACCCAGAAGAGAAGAAGAAGAAACCCTCGAAGAAGAAGAAGACGAAGGTAAATGCTGAAGTGACCAGCAAGGGGACTGGCCCTAGTCGTGCAACCGCTGCTGCTGATAAAGATACTCTTCGCCTCCGACAAAGTGACTTAGACGATTTTGTTATAGTCAGTGACTCACTTGAAGGCTTACCGCGCACAGCTAAAACAAAAACTGGAGCGGGCGGCTCAAAAAGCTCTGGGAGCGCGGGTTCTCGTAACCCTGATGCTGGCGCGACCCCATCTATGCCTGAAGACGATGAGGCTGAAGAAGAAGATGCTGCTGCCCAGTTGATTGGCAGGAAAAGGGGTAGAAGCGAGGCCACGACTTCCGCGGCTACTGCTGTTGTGATTCCCGTGGTTGGGAAAACGAGCAACCTGCGCTCGTTGTATAGGTTTTCTCCTGGTATGTTTCTTGCTTCTCATTAATTTTTACCTTCCTTGCTTAATGTACTTGCATTATTTTCACAGAGATCAAGAAGAAGACCCCTGAGAAGGGTGTCAAGTTCAGTGAGCCAGGGGTGAAAAGGCCGAAGATTACCATCAAGTCTTCTGATACTGCTGCTCAGGACGCTGCGAAGGCTGCCGAGGCGCAGCGAAAGGCAGAGGAGAATCAGAAGAGAGAAGAAGAAAGGAAAAAGAAAGTTGAGGAGGAGAAGAGGAGGAAGGATGGAGAAGAGAGGAAGAAGAAGGCGGAGGAGGAGAAGAGGAGGAAGGATGAAGAAGAGAGGAAGAAGAAGGCGGAGGAGGAGAAGGCAGCCGAAGAGGCGAAGAAAAAGGCCTTGGAGAAGGAGTTGGCACAGAAGAAGGCTATGGATTAGCCTGCCAATGTTCAGGGGCCTGAGGTCGCCCAACCTACCCACTCCGCGCATGTCGAGACCCATGATCGATCCAAGATCACTACTTCTAAGGGGTCGGGTCGGTTTACTTCTAGCGGCGCGAGCTCTGGTGGAGCTGGGGGTTATAACCCAAACGTGATTGGGGCGAAGGACACTGTCGGTGACCTATATTACAAAACTTATACCAAAGAAGAACGCGGTGATGCTCCTCATCAAGCCCCCTGGAGCTTAAAACAGAAAGAAACCTTCCATGAGTTCGGCCCTTGCCGCGAGTGGTTCTTGAACTCGTTTACTCCTGCAGAGGTCAATCGGCAAAGGGCGAAGCCCCATGAATTGTTATATCACACCTTTATACTTGGAGAGGCCAACGCTCGTGCTGCCAATCACCAGATAGTTCGCGAATGGCGAACAATGGTTAGAGAGCGCGCCGACTGGGAGGGTTATCGTGAGCGCACGTTAAAACGCATTGCTGAGTTTGAAAAGTCCAAGGCTGCTTTTGATGAGGAGAGAGCCAAATTTGAAGCCGATAAGAAGGCCGAAGAATGGGGCCGCGAGGGCCTGCAAAAGAAACTCCACAATGTTGAGGAGCAACTGGCCAAGGAGAAGGCCGAGTTCAAACGTATCTGCGCCCAGGACAACGAGCGCGCCTACGCGGCTCGACAAAAGATTGTTGATCTTGAGGCCAAAGTTGCTGATTTGACATCGAAGGTAGAGGAGGCGCATGGTGAGAAGGCTGCCAAGCAGCAGATGGAGGTTAGTTTATTTGTTTTTATTTATTCTTGCTATGTTGTTAACAAACTGGCCTAAGTTGTTTTGTCGATTTCCAGGTTGAGTTATTTGAGGCCAAGGTGCAGCTGTCCAGCAAGGACAGAGATCTCCACGCCAAGGACGCTGAGATTGCGGAGCTCAAACGTCGCTTGAACGAGCAAATCAACAGATGTGAGTCGTTGGAGATCGACCTGGAGGCCGAGAAGGTTAAGGCTGCTACAGCTGAGGAAGCGCGTGCTGTTAGCACTCTCGCGCTTAACGTGGCTCAGACCAACTACTCCGAGGCCCAAGGCATCGTTGATACGCTTGTATCGGAGGCTGAATGGATGCGCACTCGTGGAGTAGTGCTGGTAAGTTTGTACTTCTGTCTTTTATGTTTCCATCTTGCTAAGGGTTGTCCTTAATGCTCTTCTTTTGTTGAAGGTTGCCAACTCCATCTTAAATGCTGGCGAGCTAGATCGCGCCGTTGCTGCTCTCACGGATGCGGCGCGTGCGGTCGGTCATCGAGGAGGTTACTTGGAATGTGCCAGTCACGTTGAGCAGATGCTAGGGCAAGAATTTGATGTAAGCCATTGCTCGGTGACTGAACATGCTGATGCTGCGCTTGCACATGCTGAAAACTTGTATGACAACCTTACTTTGCCTGTTATGGATCTGGTTGTGGAATCTTTGAAGAAAGACGACTGGTGTCAGCGTCTTAAAGCAGTTCTTGATCCACCAGTTACCGTCGAATTGTCTGATGAAGAGCCGGATGGTGATGACGGTGGCGATGGTGATGATGATGGCAACGATGACGATGGTGAGTGATGTGCGTGAAGTGTGTTATATTTTTAGATATATTTTTAAGCCCTTTTTACACTTTTAGCCAAGTTTTAAATTTATAAAACACGATATTTACTAACACTAAACACACATATGGGCAAGTGCACCCATCGTGGACGTAGTATAGTGTTGGTAAGATACCGAGGTCGTCCAAGGACACAAGAGCTTTTAATACCGGTTTATCCTCAACGTCTAATCAAATCAAAAAAAGTTAGAAAAATGTTTTAAACTAAGAAAAATAAAAACTAACTAAATGCTGAAAAATAAAATAAAATAAAAACAGATAGACAAGATGAATCACTTGGATCCGACACGTGTATTAGTATAACCTTTGATTATTTTTGCACTTTTGCACTTGTTTAAGAGATTATCTTAGTTATTGTAGTAGGCCCCTCTTTTGAAGGCGACGTTACCCTCAACCCAGTAGTTTGAGTCAGCAAGGATACAATCCTAAAGGGTCGGATTATTGAAAGATAATGAATTAAGTTATTAATGCAAATTATGGTAGGCCCCGCTTTTGGCGGTGACGTTACCCTCGGCTAAGTAGTCTGAGTCAGCAGGGATACAGTCCTAAATAGCCGGATTATAGTATTAATAGTAGTTAGCTTATGAGGGGGTCAAAGAGTTTGGATCCCCGCCATCCAATACCTATGGGCATTGAAGGAGATCCTACTAAATTTGACCCAGGTCCCAAGCAGGACCTCTAAACGCTGAACAAGGGCAAGACCTTTACCAAACCGTTCCCTTAACCCCCGACCAGGTAGCCAACATACCTCCATATAG
Organism: Helianthus annuus; assembly: GCF_002127325.2. NCBI lineage: Eukaryota > Viridiplantae > Streptophyta > Magnoliopsida > Asterales > Asteraceae > Helianthus > Helianthus annuus. Next base: position 155,830,679 of record NC_035434.2, on the reverse strand, counting down.
ACCGTGGAGATATGAATGGTGAAAATCTTTTATTTTATATAGACAGTAAAATAATGCCAAGACACCACGGACAAACGATAAGGAAAGATCACCTTCAACATAAGTAACTAGTTATTAAAGTCATTAATACAAAACCAAATAAAAAGTGCAAAAGATTAAAAATAAAAAGTATTATACTAAACACTTGTCTTCACCAAGTGATGTAAGAGACTTAGGCAAACATGGCCTTGATTGTCAAGAACTCTTACGATCAATCTTGGATCCCGAGACGACTCACACACTCTATGATGGACAATGGATGATGGTGGTGGATGATGGTGTTATGGTGGTGGTGGGTGGTGGATGAAGTGTGAGAGAGGTGGTGTGCCAAGGGATGAGAGAGAATGAAGCCAAGCTCCTCTATTTATAGGCTGAACAGAACGCTGGACACGGCCCCGTGTTCGCTGAACACGGCCCCGTGCCCGTCTGACATTCTCTCTCTTCATTAATTGTAATTGCGAATTACAATTAATGCGCCTGCTGTACTTTCAACACGCCCCCGTGTCCGCTGGGCACGGCCCCGTGGTGAGCAATGGAAGCTTCTACTGGTTTGTCTTTTCTGCTGCTTCCTGGGCACGCCCCCGTGTTCACTGGACACGGGGCGTGTTCAGGCTCTGTTCTCTTCTCTTTGTCTTGGGAGGTGCCGTTGAGGGTCCGGGCAGTTTACTTTTGTCCCTTTTCTTGTATTTATGGTAGAATTAGTGGTCTTTTTGCTTCTTTTATGATTTTGAGCTCATTTCATCCTGAAAATACAAAAGGAAGACAAAAACACTCTTTTTCCAACATTAGTACTTAAAAAGGGTTAGTTTTATGCCTTAATTGATGTGTTTTATATGTTGCATTTTACACACATCAAATACCCCCACACTTGAACTTTTGCTTGTCCTCAAGCAAAACTCTTTTTAATGTGGCTTACACTCCCAAATGGAATAGGTAGAAGAGAAGTTTTTTTTTTAGCTTGTCCTAGAGTGTCGGGAATCCAAGGTTTGTATAGGTTCTATTTTTATTTTATTTACAATCTTATTCGTCATGGTTTATTTTGAACTTTACATAAGATAAACTACTTAATTTGGCATAGCATGCCTTATTAAAATTCCATTTATATACAAGTTCACATACCTCACGGGAGATCACTCAATCACTCGGCCGAAGGTGTATATTTAAGTGAATCGCTCGAGAGCGGCACGGATTTACATTTTCCATATGCTTGCCAAGCGATCAATCCTCCTCCTTTTTAACTTTTTACCTTTGTAAATATCAAGAGGTCTTTTGGGGTGAAGGCTTGGGTTTAAAGGTGGGTGGTTGGTTAGTGGTTAGTAAAAAGGGCGAAAATCGTAACAAGTGTCGGTTTTCGTAAAATACCTTATTTTTGGTGACATTTATTTTTGAAGTATTTCTCCAAACAAGCTTTTTGTAGCTTATGTTTGTTTTTGACTTCATCATATTTTTTTTTTTTTTTTTTTTTTTTGATCACGTAAAGGTATGTTTATGAAAAACCGAGTTTGTCACTAAAATAAAGGTGAAAAAATGAAAAAGGTTTTTGGTGGGTAGAAAATTGTTTTGGGGGTAATGAAATGAAAGGTTTAGGCTCAAAGGGGTTTCTAGGGGGATTTTGGGTAGGTAAAAAAAAAAAAATGAAAAATAATGGTTTTGAAAAAAAATAGTTAGTCCTAATGCCTCCATCATTTACTTACTTGGGTTTAAGTTGGTAAGGACCGGGAATGTATCGTCGTGGCAAGTTCTAGATTTGTAAAGACCGAGCGGCTATTCACACAAGAAACGAAAAATGAGCATTTAATCTAAATA